>NC_045791.1:38490368-38650368 GCF_009873245.2 Balaenoptera musculus | reverse complement strand
TTTCCCAATTGAGTGTTTGTGGCTCACTTGTCAAATATTATTTGACCATTTATGTGGGGGTTATTTCTGGCTCTCTACTCTGTTCCATTGTTTTATGTGTTCATTTTCATTCCAGTACCATGCTGTCTTAATTACTATATCTCTGTAGTATAATTTGAAATCAGAAAGTTTGATGCCTCTTTGTTTTTCTTTCTTAGGATTACTTTGGCTATTCAGGGTCTTTTGTGATTCCATACAAATTTTAGGATTGTATTTTCTATTTCTGTGAAAAAGACCATTGGAATTTTGATAGGAATTACATTGAATGTATAAATGGCTTTGGGTGGTATGGACACTTTTAACAATATTAATTCTTCTTACAGAATGGGAGAGAGTATTTGCAAATCATACATTGGGTAAGGAGTTAATATCTAAAATACATAAGGAACTCATACAACTTGTTAAGAAAAACACCAAATAATCCAAATAAAAAATGGACAAAGAAACTGAGTAGACATTTTTCCAGATAAGCCATCCAAATAGCCAATTCAAGTACATGAAAAGATGTTCAACATTATTAATCATCAGGGAAATACAAATCAAAACCACAATGAGATACCACCTTGCACCTCTTAGAATGGCCATAATCAAGAAGACAACAACAAGTGTTGGTGAGGATGTGGAGAAAAGGGAATCCTTGTTCACTGTTGGGGGGAATGTAAATTTGTTCAGCCACTATGGAAAACAGTATGGAAATTCCTCAGAAAATTAAAAATAGAACTATATGATCCAGCAATTTCACTTCTGGGTATATATCCAAAGGAAATAAAAACAGGATATCAAAGAGATTTGTGCACTCCCATGTTTATCACAGCATTATTCACAGTAGCCAAGATAGGGAAACAGCTTAAGTGTCTGTCAATGGATGAACAGATAAAGGAAATGTGGTATTATATATGCAAGGAATACTATTCCACCATGAGAAAGAAAGAAATCCTGCCCTTTGTGACAACATGGATAAACCTGGATGACATTATATTAAGTGAGACATGCCAGACAGAGAAAGCCAAATAATATCTGATATCACTTTGGTATATCTGGAATCTGAAAAAGCCAGACTCATAGAAACAGAGTAAAATCGTGGTTACAAGCTGGGAGGTGGGGGATTGGGAAGATGTTATTACAGGTCACAAATTTTCAACTAAAAGATGAATAAGTTCTGGAGATCTAATGCACAGCATAGTGATTATAGTCAACAATACTTCAAGTTGTTAAGATGCTAGATTGTAAATGTTCTCACCACAAAAAAGGAATGATAATTATGGGAAGTGATAGAGGTGTTAGTAATGCTAGGGTAATAATCATATTGCAATGTATAAATGTATCAAATCAACATGTTGTACACCTTAAATTTCAATAATATCTCAATAAAATTAATATAAAAATAAAATGAAATAAATTACACGTAAGAGATCTAATTACAAACAAAATTTTCAACCTAACTTTAGGAAGAAGATATACGTAAATTTTGTCTTTATAATTTTAAAGAAAGTAACTTATAAGTATGTCAAAAAGGCCAAGAAGCTATTATCTCTTGGTCTATTGTGATATCCTCATAAATGTTCTCCGTGCTTCAGCCTTCGTTCTCATCCTCTATAGTCTATCCTCTGTAGTGCAGGAAGAATGATCCCTTAAAAGTAAATCAAATACCCTGCTAAAAATCTCCCAATGGCTTCTCACATCACAGCCTACAAAGCGCTACCTGGTTTGATACCTGCTACCTCTCTGACCTCATCTGCTACTACTTACATTTCGCTCATTGACTTGGCCTCTGGCCTCTTTGTCACACTTAGCAGGATCCTGTGTCACTTGCTGTTTCCCTGCTTGGAAGGCCTGTCCCTGTGTGGTTCACTCTTTTACTTCCTTCTGGGGTCTGATTAAATGTCACCCTCTCAAAGAGGCATTTCTCAATTGCCTTACGTAAATGGGCAGCCCCACACCCCTCAACACTTTTTGACTATTTCTCCCCTTATCCTTTGCACAACATAGGAATCACCTTAAAATGTAAGGTGATATGATAAATGATATGGTTTCTGTGTATCTTCATCAGTAAGATTCAGAACATTAAAAAAGTGTGATGGTCCGCAGGATTGGCAAGGGTTGGGGAGAATAGGAACATTTACACAATCTTGGTTGTAGGGCATGTTGGTAAACTAGGTTAGAAGACAATTTGGAAATATTTATTAACATTTTAAATGTTCATCTGTTGCACTTTTAGAACTCTTTAGGCTGAAAAACTCACATAAGAACACAGCATTTACTTAAGACCATTTTATTCCTTGACATAGTGGAAAGATGGAACCAACTTAAAGGTCCTAGTGATACATCCATTTCCTGAAACAGCACACTGGCATGTTTATTCAAGCCTCTGTTCACATATTCCCTCCTGCCTTCTTGATCACCCTCTGTAACGTATGCTCCACATTTTTTTTGTCTCCTAACGTGTAAGAAACACTTAAATATTTATTAAAAGGAATCTATCAAAACTGTTATGAAAAGATAGTCATAGTATGTTGTCAAGAGCAAAAAACAAGTCATAGATACCTGCAAGAATATAAACCAATCAGTGAACAATGATTCCTTCAGAAGAGTAGAATAGGGGACTAAGCCCTTTTGCTTTATATCACACTCAACTATTTCCTTTATTTTTTTAACAAGGAGCATGAGTTTATTCGACACTTTAAATTATCCAATAACAACAAAGTGTTGACCTTATCTTTAAAATAGTTGGTAAAATTGTAATTACTGATATCCTTCAACAATTTCAAATTGGGTTCGGTATTTGGGATTATAATTTTATTTCATGACATTTTCTTTCTAGAGAGTGTATGACTGAGGGAGGGCATGTGCACACAAGTGCAGTGAGAGTACGTGTGAGCTTGCATACATGTGTATGCATGTGAGGTGTTGGTTCTCTCTCTGTTCCCATTTGAAAGGTATGGGACACTTTGGGTTCAAACATGAAGGAGTTTTGATGCACATAGGGGAAAGGAACACCCTAACTTTTCCATTTTTTATTCCTACAACCAGCCTCACCCTCCCATCACAAATGCAATATTTTTAATTGAGAAAATGAAAGTTGACAACATGTGTTCAGTATTCCAATAAGGCCCTATTAATTTAAGAAACTGGTATTATAATCCATATTTTCTCCATATTGTTATTCTGTATTTATCTAGCTGAAATTTATTCTGTGCCAACACATTTTGTATTTTCAGACAATTTTAGAATATGAAGGACTTAATGTAAAAATCAGTTCTTTTGCTGTATCGTGCCAGAAAATTCCAAAGAAGTCAGAACTAGCCGCTCTAAACATCAGAAGAGATGATTTTAACCGAAACTTGAAAAGCACTCTTGTGTGTACTGTAAGAAAATAGGCTTTAACTACAACAGAGCTATGTTGTATAATAATCTGCTATTGAAAAGGAAAAGACTGAAGATTTTTAGGCTGGTAGATTGTAATTACCTAATTGGAATATTAATTCCATTTGTCTTCCTTTGAAGGATGTTTCATCTTTTGTTTAACTCCTCGGTAGTACAACCAGTTACTGAAAAGAAGATGTGCCTATGTGAAAAAAATCCAATTCCCAGCATTAAGGAGCAAATTCACATTTACTATTAATTGTTTTCATTGAAACTGGGTACCCCAGAAAACCAAAACAGCAAGTGGTAATATTAATAATTTTTAAAACACTCACCATATTGCACAATAAGTAAAACAGAGAAAATATGTTTCAGGGTTTTGGTTTGCTTCCCCAGAACTGAGACTACTAAAAGGGAATGAGTTAGTTGTACTTGTCAGTTCCATTCCATCTTACTTTGTGAAATGTACAGAGTTGGTACAAGGCTCATATATTTACTGGACACTGTTCCACTGAAAATGCTGAAGTCCACATACTCACCCACCCATGTGAGCTATGTCAGCATTACTCAAATAGACAACTTCTCCCTTTGACTTGTTTCTGTAATGATAACAGTATCCTTGGTATGGAATTCAACACACCTACCGCAGTCAAATGTCAAAGGAGAGAAAAAAGAGGTCACTTTAGCATTTTGGAATAAGGTGTTAGAAAAATTCTTCGAAAAATTATTATCTGATTGAATCAAAGACTAGAAGAGATGGTATCATGCTTTCAATCAGGTCTGTGTTTATATTCTCCTGGACAGTAGAAAATATGCCCAATTATTAAACTTATACACAAAAAGATTTCACAAACTCTCCTATGAATTCCAGTGGTAAGATGTACAGGAGACCTGTTATTTACTTATGTATTTATTGATGTTCCACAGTTCTACAAACTGGAGAGAGAATATTTTACTTCATCATTTCTCTTGGGATGCTGCCATTTTGAAGGAACTAGAGCTGTCTCTGATGTTCTATTTTGTGCTTATACCCCCAAACCAACAAAGACTCTTAGAGAATTCTCTTTATAATTTGCCATGCTTTAAGCTTTCATTCTGTGATTCATTAGCCCAACCTTTTCTAAACATTAGGAGATTTAGTTCTTTGTATGTCTTAGGATTGTGTATTTATTTCAACTCTATCTCTTCTTTTTAATGAGTGCACCTGAATATCTTATATGTGAAACTTCCCGTATGTAGGGATGGTGTCTATTATTTATTCTGTATAGAAGCCAGCATGGTTCTTATATACATGTTTTCTGATGATGCTGCTGAAGAGGGAGAGGAAGATGACACCAGATTAAATGTGGCCAAATATTCTCAGAATGAAAGATGCTTGCTTCAGTTTATGCTCCTCTTAGGTTAGACGGGAGAAGCATCAGTTGAAATCATGGCATGCAAGTCATGTAGCTGTAGTTGCTAAAAAAGTCAGGGCTTGACTTGGTAACAAAGGCCCTACTTTTTATTTTATTTAATATTTTTTAGATTTATCCTTTATATTTGTCCCGATATCCTGTTTCTGAAATCTGTGTTTTTGATAACTCTCTAAAATTTGTGACATCTTGAAATTCAAGAAGTATGTCTTCAGATCATTCAAAGGACAAGAATGTGAGCGAGAGATTAATGCAGTAGCACATTTGCTTTCTGAATGTTGCCAGTCCATTCTTCTACATTCATGTTGTGTTATGACTGTTCAACTGATTATCCACTGAATTGCTTTGGCAATCAGCCCCTATTATATCCTTACCAATTGTTCTAACATCAATCAGGATAGTCTAGATTAATGATGTGAAGACAAACAACACTAAAGTCTCAGTGGCTAGGTCAGTTTTTTTCTGCTGCTTAAAATTTACTTCCAATTCAATAGCTTAAAACGACATGCATTTATTATCTCACAGTTTTAATGAATCAGAAGTATAAGCGTAGTTTACCGGAGTTTTTTTGCTCAGCATCTCACAAGGCTGCAAGCAAGATGTTGACCAGGCTGCAATCCTTTCTAGAGATTGGGGTACTCTCCCAAGTTCATGTGGTTGTTAGCAGAATTCAGTGTCTGAGATGGTAACACTGAAGGTCCAGCTTCTTTGCTAGGTATTAGCTAGGGAACACCCTTAGGACCTAGAGGCCTCCCAGAGTTGCTTGCCACAGTGTCCTTTTCTTGGGCAGTTCATATCCTAGCAGCTTCCATCTTCTAGGCCTGAAGGAGAGTCTCTCCTCTGTGGTCTGTTAAAGCAGAGTCTTTCATATTGTAACAGAGTCCCTTGCCACATAGCATAACCTATTCAAGGGGTTAATTGTCCCTTCACCTTTGCCATATTCTTTTGGTAAGAAGCAAGTCATAAGTTCTACCTGCACTCAAGGAGAAGGGGTTATACAAGGGTGTGACTCATTAGGACTCACTTTAGGATGTGCCTGCCACAGTGGTTTAACAAAACCAAGGGTTTGTTTCTTATGCATACAAACTGTGCTGCAGTATTGAGTAACTATGCAGGGCAGCTTTCCTCCATGTGGAGACTCAGCCATGCAGGCTGACTCAGTCTTGTGACACTCACATCTCAAATCAGATCGTGATCACTGCAACAAGGGAACAGAGTGCCAGAGAGCCTCAGAACAAGAGTTAAAATTATCACATACACTTATAATCAATGGGCCAAGACTAGTCACAAGTCTCCACTTAAGTGTAAAAGGATGGGATGTTTTATTTTCCCAAATGCCTGAGAGAAGAGAAAACCAGGTATGAGTGAGCAATCACGGTTTCTATCACAGTTATCCTAAGAAATGTTCCTTAAAATTTTTGATACTGTATATGTGAACTTATTTGACTTGTTACAGACTGAAATGTGTGCCTTCAAAATTCATACTTTGAAGCTCTAACCCCCAACGTGATTATAGGAGCTAGGCTTTTAAAAAGGTAATTGATATTAAATGAGGTCATAAGGGTGGAGCTTAATCCAATGACCAGTGTCCTTATAAGAAGATGAAGATAAAGATAAACCAGGGATACACATGCATAGAGGAAAGACTATGTGAGGACATAGCCAGAAGGTGGCTGTCTGCATGCCGAGGAGAGAGACCTCAGGAGAAACAAAACCTGCTGACACCTTGATCTTGGACTTCCAGCCTCCAGAACTGTGAGAGATAAATTTCTATTGTTTAAGCCACCTAGTCTGTGGTATTTTGTTATGGCAGTTCTAGCAAATTAATGTAACACGAAAGAAAAAGAAATGTAATTAGCCTAATATTTAAAGCATTATTAACTTACTTTCACCCATTTGCTTATTGATTTGGTAGCCATCCTGTAAATTACATTTGTTTGTTTGTTTGTTTTTAAATTCCAATTCTACAGATCAGGAGGAGGAGACTCTCAAGAGGAAATGTAATTTATGCAAAGTTACCCAGTTAACCAGTGGATCAAACTCAGTACAATGTTAACTTTGTGTCCTGGGGTAATTCAAATTTTCAGTAATGAGTTGTCTCAGGCAAAACTATTTATTTAAGAAGCCTATAAACATTGGCCTTTGGCCATAGAAGAACTAAGCTTGCTACCTTAGGTTTATTAAGATTTGCCCCATGGAAACTTCAATTTAATTGAAAATTCCCATGCAGCATTTATTTTAACAACAGCAGCTTGGGGTTTAACTAAGTTTTCAAATTTTCTGTGGTGTGGAAAACAATATTTGAGGCACCTACTTGTAGCAACAATATTTCCTAGGGCTATTATTAGGGTACACCTGTTAATGGCCAGATTTCTATGAGTGGAATAACCAGAAATCTCAGTTTGGGCAGTTTTCGTTAGTAAAACTGTAAATATGGCTGGGGGTGTGAATTCTTCTTCTGCAAAATATGTGCTTGTTTAAATAATAAGGAAATACTCCCACCCCCTATAAAGTTTTGATCTTGTTTAAGTGCACTCTTCCACAATGTGGGCAATCACGAGTTTCCGTGGTACATTTAACATAATTAATATATGTGTTTGTATTTGTAAGAATCTGTCCTCATTCCTGTTTGTTTATCATGCAAATCTTACTCACCTTCCTACCTGTTTTCTTTACTGGCTATTAGCATCTGTCCTTAAAGTACACTTTAGTTCATTGACTAGTCAGTGCATAAAATTTGCTAAAATGCACAGAGCTCATTCATGATCATAAACAATGTTTTTTCTCTATCTCTTTTCCTATTGTCCAAAATAGTTTAATATATTTTGCCTAAAGTCTTTGTTTTAATACATATATTTAGTGTCACTTGGCTATAGATTTCATGAGATTTTCTAATAGCCTTACAGTGTAACTCTTCTTTTTTTTTAAAAAAAAAAAACTAATTTGTTTATTTATTTATTTTTGGCTGTGTTGGGTCTTCGTTTCTGTGCGAGGGCTTTCTCTAGTTGCAGCAAGCGGGGGCCACTCTTCATCGCGGTGCGCGGGCCTCTCACTATCGTGGCCTCTCTTGTTGCGGAGCACAGGCTCAGTAATTGTGGCGCACGGGCCTAGTTGCTCCGCGGCATGTGGGATCTTCCCAGACCAGGGATCGAACCCGTGTCCCCTGCATTGGCAGGCAGATTCTCAACCACTGCGCCACCAGGGAAGCCCCAGTGTAACTCTTCTAATCCAAACCACTGCATCCCAGTCTTATCTTCTATGATATTTGAGGTGTGTTTGTTTTGTTTAATTAGGGTAGAAGTTCATTTTCTATCCCCTGCCACCATCACCACAGTGAGCCATTCCAAGTCACTTTAGTGTCTATTCGAAGATTCAATCAGCTATACCCCGTACCAGAGCATCATCTGAGGTCCTGGTCGAGTCTCATGCTACACCCATCAAAACTCCCAGGTTTTGCTTCAGTCTGAGCTGATGACACTCTCAAAATTCAGATCCACCTCAGGCTTTCCCCAAAGAGCTCCAGAAAGTGGTTAGCCACTCTTTTCCAGCTAATTCTATGGAGGTTTATGTGCTGGAGGATTTGCTTTAGGTTAACAGACTGCTGCAGTGTTAATAAAAATATATGCAAAACTGCACACACAGTCTTTTTTTTCTTAAATAAGTGCCCATTAAAAATAACTATATGATAATTAATGAGGAAGGTAGGTAGTACAGTGTAGATGGTTTGTCAATATTGTAGTGAGGTCATTCATCTGTGGAGCAGTGATATTCACCTACTTTCTCCTTTGCTTCAGAGACGTAGAGTTAATATTTCACTTCTGATTTTAGATACTCTCTCAAGCATTATTTTAAACAGGTAAACAGGGACTACTTCCAAGATAAAGAAAGTTGCCATTCTTTGATGATGAATTCATAATGAAGGGAATCCTCATTCCAAATGGACTTCTGTAAGCCATCATTCCCCTGAAACTAATATTCCTAAGTATGTGGGGAGAACTAGTTAAGGAATGTTAAATTAAGTTGTAACATACTTAGAGACATGGGCGATGTTTACGTGGCACTAGTTTACTTTAAAACACTCCCTATTGACCTTTACAAAAATAATACGATAGCAGTTTAAGATGAATATTTACAGTAGGTGGAAATAGTTCCCAAGTGCTAATTCCCAAACCCTTGTTTGTGAAACGTCCTGATTCTTTGATCTATATTTTTGTAGGCTTCCTCAGGCAGAGATGGGCAAGATTGCCAAGATGATAGCTTACTTGAGAACAGACAGTACCTGCAGCGCTTAAGTGGGAGGAATCAAGTAGTCCAGGTCACTAAAAAAAAAAAAAAATCACTTGATTTGTCACATGATAGCATGTGCCTTGAAACAACTAGGTACACTTGAAGAAAGCCCGAAAATATGTAAGAGCAAAGAGATTATATCTGTTAAGTGAAAAATCTGCAAATAGTAACACTTGGTACTTTTATATTAAAAGTGCTATCTTTTTAAAATTAGTTGTATTGGTTGATGAATATTGTCTTTGCCGTGGATATCTCTCTATTCAGGTCTTATGTACTTGTAAGTTGTGGGGAAAATATTTTAAATCAAAGCTGTAAAATAAGCATAGTTAGAGAGCTAACATGAGGATTTTTACTTCATTTACATTCATTACATATTATGAGTTTAATTACCTTCCTCATATGATACTGGTATGAAGGAAAGATGCTGAAGAAGGCGTACTTCTGTGATGATTTTATTGATTGTGACTGATGGATGGCATCAACATTTCATAGTGAAGAATCATGGTTTTGTTACATCAGGAAAATTAAATTGGGAGAGTTATTTTCTTTCCCAGTGATAGTGGCAGTTAGAATATTTCACCTGTAATGAGATGTGTGCCTTATGTGCCATCGTGAACCACGGCTCAGCCATTAAATATATGTAAATGAAGAGAAACACAAGAGAGCCCGGGCATAATAACGTGCAGAACAGAGAAATGGATCCTGGAAAGTGATTAATTTATTTGATGATGCCTCAAGTGAGGAATTTTAGGTCACAAATGAAGTGACAGAATGACAAATTACCATTTTAAAGAATTTACTGGGCATCATTACTGAACAATTGTCAGGTAGTTTATGGTGGCTGAGGAGATGGTATAAATATAGATCTTTTCCTTATCTGAGATGAATTATTAATCACCTTTTTAAAAATCTTTGTGAGTGATGGTTGGCTATCTGATTGGAAATAATGTGTTCTACAATTTTAACTAAATTCTAATATGATATGTAACAGGAATCTTTACAATTAAAGTCTCAGTGGAGAGTGGTAGGAGGTTTACAGTCAATTGCAGTTTTAATGTGATAGAAGAGGATGAATCCACTAGCATTTTTCAATAGATTTCCTTAGGTATATTATCCCTGCTGTGATGTTATTCAAATGTTTACAGTTTATTTTCATTTGAAAAATGACATTCAGATACTTAAATTGTTTTCCTTGGTTTATTAGTTAATGAAAATGAAATTCTAGTAATTACTATAGTTTTGCAGCGTGCCACATTATTTAAAGTGAAGTGACTGCCTTTGTCAGCGGCATTATAAATATCGTCTTCCTGTATTTCGGTCAATTTTTGTTTGCTTTATCTATGTCATGTCCCTTCTCTGTCTATATGTCACTGTGTGTAATACCAGTAACAACTGGAGTCCAGAAGACAAAGTCAGAATTTGAAATAAAGACGTTTTCTCAAGTTTCTTTTTATGTTTGGATAATTAAACACACACTAACCTACTTTGTACGTGGCACTAACAACACCAAAAATAAAAACAAAACTTGACAGTAAGAGGTGCACTGAGGGCTTCCCTGATGGCGCAGTGGTTGAGGGTCTGCCTGCCAACGCAGGGGACACGGGCTCGAGCCCTGGTCTGGGAGGATCCCACATGCCGCGGAGCAACTGGGCCCGTGAGCCACAACTACTGAGCCTGCGCGTCTGGAGCCTGTGCTCCGCAACAAGAGAGGCCGCGACAGTGAGAGGCCCGCGCACCGCGATGAAGAGTGGCCCCCGCTTGCCGCAACTAGAGAAAGCCCTCGCGCAGAAACGAGGACCCAACACAGCCATAAATAAATAAAATAAATAAATAAAATTTTAAAAAAAAGAGAGAGTTCCTACTCTTCGCTTTAGTTAGTTGTCCATAAAAAAAAAAAAAAAAAGAGGTGCACTGAAAAATCTAAACACATTTTAAAATGTCTGTTTGTGTCAGGCTACCTAAACCAGAGTTTATACATCTGCTCCTGTATGATCAGCCTCTTAGATCAAGTGTACTTGCTGTTACAAAGTTCCTTATATTTTGATAAGGATTAAGGACAGGGGTTGTTTCTTAAACATTGTATGCTAGTTATCTAACAGAGTAGAAATGTCTAGAGAACTATTTTTAACAAGCTTGTTTCTAAAGCAAGCAAAGAACAGTTGCAGTTTTGCCTTTGAGATGGGAAGGACCTAAATGACTAATCTTTCACCTGGAAGAAGGCTTGAGATTTTGCTCCTTTTACATTAATATGTGCACCTCCTCATTTTAATCTTGATTCATTCTGAGAGTACATGAAAATTTTAAATAAGTATTCCCTGTGTTACCCATGACATCTAACATTGCTGAACTGGCAAGAAATTTAAATTTTGAATGTACATGCTACTTTTTAACAAATTTTGTTTTTACTTTTCCCCTCAACCTTGGTGGTAGAATTTTACTGAAACTTTGTCATTAAAAAAAGAATCCAAAAAGAATGTTTGCTGTTAATTTCAGGGTCCAGTCTCTACATGGAGCTGATTTTAAGGACCGTCTTGGCAGTGCTTCTTCTGCGTGGTGCGTTCCTTTTCCACAAAGCATGCTCCTGTTTCCCCTGCTATATGTGATGGCACCTTTCAGGTCAGTCCACTCCAGCATTTCTCCTTTAGAGACGACCCTCACCTTTCCCTTTTCCTTTATTCTTGCTTGCCACAGAAAATATAAACATGCGAACAAATGGGTGAGGGCATGCTCCTCAGAGGAAAATTCAAATCCTGTATGAAATAATATAGAGAGATTGGACTTGTTTAAGCCAGCACAGTTCAGAGCAATCAAGAGTGTATCAGAGGAGAGAATCACTGCTTTATGTGAACTGAGCGCTTCTGCCACACTTTAAATACCTTTCGTCTTCTGCCAGCTTACATCAGCTGTCAGAGGGAGTCACAAAAAGGAAATGAAGATGCCTTGAACTCTAAAGCATTGAGAGAGCAAAAGAAAGGATTCCTAAGTAGAATAGTGAAGAATAGATTTTAAATGAACATACAGACATGGAAAAGGAGATGCCTTATGCAGTTAAAAAGACTATGATTTTTGGCTCTTAGCATGATTCAAGAGTATGCTACAGGAAGAAAAGGAACACTTGATTAACGGAAATGGCAATGAGTGGTCACTGTGCCGCGTGTTGGCTATGCCCTTAATAGTCTCACAAACTGGTGAGCAGTTTTGGGCCACAAAAAAACATCCAGACATTTTTCCCGATTCTACAAATTGAGATTTGTGAGGAATTTTATCATACCAAAATGACTTAATTATGCTCATTTCTTCTTTTTCTGTTGGAGTTGGTTTATTCCAGGACCAGCGCCTCTCCTGCTTTTTCCCTCCAAATCCTTGCATTGATATGGCATTCCTCGTATCAAAAGGAAATCCAGCCACATAAGTTCCAGAAACCTTCTCCCTACTGCCTGTTTCCCCAACATTCTGTTATAAAAATTTTCAAACACATAGAAAGTAAACATCCATGTATTCACTACCTAGATTCGGTAGATATTTGCTATTTTTCTATATTCATTTTATCACATAGCTAACCATCTACCATCCAACCATCTTGTAAATTTGTAACTTTTAAATGTATTTTCAAGTAAATTTCAGACATTACATTTCCCCTAAATAATTCAACATGACTATCATGCCTAGACTTTAATATTTATTTTTGGTTTTTTTCCCTTGAAGTAAATTTTACATCCAATGGAATATATACGTGTTGAGTTTCAATAAATGCATGCATTTGTATAACCCAACCCCTTATCAAGATATAGGACATTACTCTCACCCCAGAAAACTCCCACATCTCCCTCCCAATCAATACCTTACCTCCACCCCCAAAGGAGGAAACTGCTATTCTTTTTTTTCCAACAAAAATTAGTTTCGCCTGTTTTGGAACTTCATATAAAATGGAATCATATAAAAAAAAAAAAAAAAAAAAATGGAATCATATAGGATATACTACTTTGTGTCTGGCTTCTTTAACTCTGCACGTTTTTTGAGATTCATCCATGTTGTTACATGTATCAGTAGTTTATTTTCATGGATGAGTAATATTACATTTTCTGAATGTACTCCAGTGTTCTTATCTCTTCTGCTATTAATGAACAGTTGGGTTATTTCTGATTTGGGGCTATTAGGAATAAAGTAGCTATGGACATACTTTTATGAATGTACATTTTTATTTCTTTTGGATCAGTATCTATCTATGGGTGGAATTGCTGGCTCACAAAATATATGGTTATTATAAGAAACTGACAGAGTTTATTTTTACAAAATCATTGTGTGTTTTATATTCCCACCAACAATAAATAAAATTCTAGTTGTCTCACTTTCTTGACAACGTCTGATGTTGTCAGTCTTTTTATTTTAGGCTGCTTTGTGTTTTTACTTTTCTAGTTTTCCCCTCCTCTCTTCTATGTCTTCAATCACTCTCTCCAGGATTTTTTTTTTAATTGGCCTTTTGACCAAATGTCTCCTGTAGCTGCCAAATTATTTCTCTACTCTCTTTAACAACTAAGCTGCTTCATTTTATCAACTAAACTGCCTTTACTTTATCACTTGAAACTTCCTGACTTCCAGATGCTGGGGTTCCTTAACCCTTGGTGCTGAGTCCTCTTAGTTCTAACTATTTACTTTCTCCCAGGAGAATCATGTTGATTCTCATGCATTTCAAGTCGATCTATATGCAAGCAATTCTCAAATTTATATCTCTGGCCTGGACTTCCCTGAGTTTCATCTGCCTGCTTTACATTTCCGTATATCTAAGATTCTGATATCTCAAAGTCATTGTATCTGATTTTGAACTTATGCTGTTCCTCCAATCTCTGCTAGGATTGTGCATTCCTTCTTCTTCATGTCTGAGAAAAAAAAATCTAATAATTTTCAAACCCAGTTAAACAATGTAAAAGCTATATTTCAGGAATAATAATCTAAAAAGAACACCTAAAATGCCTAATGTCTAAAAAGAAATTAGACAATACGTAGAATGAATTAAAAATCCATGTATCAATACCTAGTGGATGTAGCTAATTACATCCACTGAAGTGGTGTAGTCATGTAGTGGAAAATGTGCAGCCTTAAGATGCTTATATCACAAAAGAAGAAAGATAAACATGAATGAGTTAAACAATTAAATTCAGACAATAGGAAAGGAACAAAAGAAAAATCACAGATAAATGAAGGATGGAAAAAATATGGATCAGAAAAGAATAAAATAGAATCAATATAAGAAATAAAACAAGTAGCATGATCAAAAATGTCAAAAAATGTAATATTTGAATAGACTAATAAAATTGTCAGGTCTCCAGCAAGGCTCATTGAAATAAAAATAGAAGGTCAAAATAAGCAAAATTTCAAACAAGAACTCTAAGAAAGCAGGCATAAATACAATAGACATTAAGATAATAATAAGAAAAAATAAT
Organism: Balaenoptera musculus; assembly: GCF_009873245.2. Lineage (NCBI taxonomy): Eukaryota > Metazoa > Chordata > Mammalia > Artiodactyla > Balaenopteridae > Balaenoptera > Balaenoptera musculus. Next base: position 38,635,826 of record NC_045791.1, on the reverse strand, counting down.
AACATTGATACCAGTAAATTAAAAATTTGAAAATGTAGCTAATTTGTCATATTTCCAGCAAAATTCTGCATACTAAAACAAGAAGAAATGGAAAATGTTAGTGATTCTATAACTATTAAAGGTGTTGAAACAGTAATTAAGATGATCACATAAAAAATTACCAAATCCAGGCAGCTTTAAGGGTGATTCAAGCAAATATTAATTAAACAATGCCAAACATAGTTAATACCAAACATAAACAAACTATTCCAAAGACAATAAAACAGTATTTTGCAAAAAAAAAATAAATAAAACATACATAAAAATGTGTGTGGCTTGAATAGCATTGAAAAAAAACAAACAAAAAACATATAAGAAAGAAAAATTATAGGCCAGTATCATAACAATAGATGCCAAAATTATAAACAAACTATAACAAATGAAATCCATCAATGTATAAAGTATATGAACCATGTAGGATTTATCCCAGGAATTCAAGTTGGATTTAACATTAGAATAGTTATCAATTTAATTCTCCATTTTAACCACTTAAAAGAAAAAAAAGGACCTACAATTATAAAAGATGCAGGGAAAAACATGTGGTCAAAGTAAATACCAATTTATCATAAACAAACAGAACAAATAAAATATTAGAAAACAAGGGATAGAATGGAAATTCTTTAATCTGAAAAGTATATCTATCAAAATCCTTTATCAAATGGCATCCTAATATTGAAATGTTAAACTCATTTCCATTAAAATTGGGAAAAAATAAGAATGCTTGTCTTCATCTATTTCTATTGTAAATTTTGTTTCATTTGAAATCAGCACAATAAGACCAAAAAGTACAAATATCATATCATTATTTGTAGACATGATTGTCTATTATAGACTACTGAAAACAATGCAAACTATTAAAATGAGAGTTTTGAAAATATATATTTATATATATAGTATACATAAGTTTTATATATATCACATCAATACAAGAAAGAAAGCTGATATAGCTATATCAGTCAGAATAGACCAGCAAAAAAGCATTATGCAATACTTAAGAATCAATTAGAAAAAGAAAGCAACACAATCAAAAAAGAGGAAAGACATGAATAGGCGTGTCATACAAGAGAAAATATGAATAGTTAATAAACATGAAAAGATGTTCAACATTCTAGAAAAATATCCTAGTGAAACCTTGCATATTACACTGGGAGATAGATAGAAAATGTTCATAACAATACTGCTTATAACAGAAAAACAGAAGGTCATTTTTTTGTCACAAAAGTCACAATGACACGTTTGAATGCAAAAGTAAATTGAAATATATGCATATGATAAAAGGATACCATGCTGGTAGAACAATATGCCTCTTCATGAAGACTCCTACAAAGATAAGATTTAGTAAATCAGCGTACTTCATTCATAATTACTCTATTTATAAAGTTTAACACTCTGTAAAAGTGAACCATATCTATTTATGGATGCATGCATAGGAGGCTAAAATATATATTTATTAAAGTGAATGGTAAACACTAAATTTAGAATAGTGATTATCTCAGGGAGATGTAGGAGGAAAATGCAATTTTATTATAAACAATGTGCTTTCAATGTACTCTTAATGTTGTAATTCACACACAGGTGTTTTATTACATGAATATTTAGTTCATATTATTCTTTATATTTATATGAACATTATATACTTTGGTATGCATGAATTATACATAATAAAATTTTTTTGAAAACAAAAATAAAAACACTTTGAATGTATTTAGTCTGAAGATAGAAAAAATCTGATATTATTCTATGTAAAAATGAATGCAAACATATTCTAACTAGATATATTCTTTTAACTCCTATTAAAGACAGAAAAATTATACAAACTTAATGAAAATAAAGCAAAAGTAACAAAAAACACCGAAATCATGATGCCATGAGCCTTTTCCTGTGCACCTAAATTTATTTAGACAATATAGGATTTCTATATCTAATTAAGTTATAATTATATGTAAAAACTGTGAGAAGATTATAAACTAGGTAAAGTCTTAAAAATATAGTCTTGACTATTTTGGGGGTGGGTGGGACACACCTTAAATTACTATAATGAAATTACCAGTTTAAGTTTGCAGTCTTGGCCTGACGATTGCTAGAATCAGGCTCTGATAGTTGGTGCTGGATTGGCAACCTAAATTTTATTTCACTTTATCTTGTTTTGGACTCCACCTAGATAGGAAGATTTCTTTAAGGAATTCTCTCTGGTTAATCTTCAGTCTCTCTCAGACCATATTCTGTGCTTTCAAATTCACTCTGGTTTGATTATTAAAAATAAAGTGTGGTTTCCAATTTGGAAAGCAAATTTGTGGTGATAAGGCTTTATCAACCAGCCAATAAGAAGTAATGGCCACCACATGAGGAAGGAAAACAGCTTTACCTAGGGCAAGTATGGAAGGAAATTAAATGATATTACAATAAAGGTCACAATATTCTCTAAGTATAATAAATTTTTGGTATGTATTGGGTTTAGAAATTAATTTGCCATGAGAATAGTACACTTTCCAGTCTGAATGAATCTAGGAGTTAAATATTTTTATTGAAATATAATTGACATACAATATTGTTAGTTTCAGGTGTACTACAAAATGACTTGATATTTGCATATATCATGAAATGGTCACCACAAGTCTAGTAGCGATTTGTCCCATACAAAATTATTACAATATTATTGACCATATTCTGTATGCTGTATATTACATCCCTATGATTTGTTTATTATATAACCATTAGTTTGTACCTCTTAATCCCCTTTACCCATCACCCCTCACCCTTCTGGCAACCACATGTTTGTTTTCTGTACCTATGAATCAGTTTTCTTTTTTTTTTTTTTTTTTAAATTTATTTATTTATTTATTTATTTATGGCTGTGTTGGGTGTTCGTTGCAGCGTGCGTGCTTCTTACCATGGTGGCTTCTCCCGTTGCAGAGCACGGGCTCCAGGCGCGGGCTTCAGTAGTTGTGGCTCATGGGCTCTAGAGCGCAGGCTCAGTAGTTGTGGCGCACAGGCTCAGTTGCTTCGCGGCATGTGGGATCCTCCCGGACCAGGGCTCGAACCCATGTCCCCTGCATTGGCAGGTGGACTCTTAACCACTGCGCCACCAGGGAAGTCCCTTCATTTTGTTTTGTTTGTTTACTTATTTGTTTCATTTTTTAGACTTCACATATAAGTGAGGTCATGTGGTATTTCTTTTTCTCTGCCTGACTTATTTCACTTAGCACAATACATCCATCCATGTTGTCACAAAAGGCAAGATTTCATTATTTTAATGGCTGAGTAACATCCCATTGTGTGTATGTGTATATATATTTCACACCTTCTTTATCCATTCATATATCTGTGGACACTTAGGTTGCTTCCATATCTTGGCTGTTGTAAATAATACTGCACAAACATTGGGTTGCACATGCTTTTGCAAGTTAGTGTTTTTGTTTCCCTTGGGTAAATAGCCAGAAGTGAAATTGCTGAATTATCATATGGCAGTTCTGTTTTTAATTTTTTGAGGAAACTCCATACTATTTTTCATAGCTGGTGTCCCAATTCACATTCCCACCAATAGTGCAAGAGGGTTCCTTTTCTCCACATACTCACCCATACTTGTGTGCTGTCTTTTTGATGATAGCCATTCTGACAGGTGTGAAGTGATATCTCATTTTGGTTTTGATTTGCATTTCCCTGATAATAATGCTGAGCATCTTTTCACATGTCTGATGGCCACCTGTATATCTTCTTTGAGAAAATGTCTCTTTAAGTCCTCTGCACTTTTTAAACTGGGTTGTTTGTTTTTTTGATGTTGAGTTGTATGAGTTCTTTGTATATTTTGTATATTAAACCCTTATCAGATATATCATTTGCAAATATCTTCACCCATTCAGTATGCAGTTTTTTTGATTAGTTGAAAGTTTTCTTCACTGTGCAAAAGTTTTTAGTTTGGAGTAGTCCCATTTTGTTTATTTTTGCTTTTGTTTCCCCTGTCTGAGGAGACAATTGCTAAGACCGATGTCAAAGAACATACTGCATATGTTTTCTTCTAGGAGTTTTTCATTTCAGGTTTTACATTTAAGTCTTTAAATAATTTTGAGTTTATTTTGTGTATGATATGAGAAAGTAGTCTCGTGTGACTCATTTGCATGTAGCTGTCCTACTTTTCTTTCCAGTTTGGAGTCCTTTAATTTCTTTCTTTCTTCTTTTTTTTTTTTTTTTTTGTCTGATTGCTGTGGCTAGGACTTCCAATACTATATTGAATAAAAGTGGTGAGAATGGGCATTCTTGACTTTTCCTGATATTAGAGAAAATGCTTTTAACTTTTCAGCATTGATGATGAAATGTTGGTTTGATGTTATTGTAGGTTGGTCATAAATGGCCTTTATTATGTAGAGGTATGTTTCTTCTATACCCACTTTGTTGAGAATTTTGTCAGGAATAAATGTAGAATTTTGTCAAGAGGTTGTTTTTTGCATTAATTGAGATAATCGTATGATTTTTATTCTTCAGTTTGTTAATGTAGTGTATCACATTGATTGATTTCTGGATATTGAACCATCCTTGCACCCTGGGAATAAATCCCACTTGATCATGGTGTTTGGTCCTTTTAGTGTATTGTTGAATTGAGTTAGCTAAAATTTTGTTGTGGATTTCTGCATCAAATTTCATTGGTGATATTGGCCTGTAATTTTCTTTTTTTGTGGTGTCTTTGACTAGTTTTGGTACCAGGGTGATGCTGATCTACTAGAGTGAGTTCAGAAGTATTCCCTCCTCTGCAATTTTTTGGAATAGTTTGAGAAGGATAGGTGTTAATTCTTATAAAAGTGTTTAGAAGAATTAACTTGTGAAACAGTCTGGTCTTTGGCATATTCTTTTTTTTTTCATTATGCTGATTAATTTCTTCAGATATATCTTCCAGTTAATGAATTCTCTCTTCATCTGTGTCCAATTATTGCAATAATATTTAAATTTCTATCCCCATACTTTTGTATTTAAAAATTCTATTTGGTTCCTCACAAAAGGGCTCCATGTTTTTATTTTAAGGGTGTGTTCTTATTTCCATGTGCATTACATATATTTTTTATCTCTTTAATCATTTAAAAAAAGACTTTATTAGTTCCATGATCTATGTAGATTTTAAGGATACAGGAGTGAGCTAAAGAGAGTTCTGTCCTTATGGAACTATCATTTTAGTGTAAAATTTATTTTTATTTCCATGACCTATTGTTATTCTGTTCTCTACAATTAGGGGTAGTGGTGATATAAGTCTGTTTCTTTTTGTATATGTTGACTCATTAATGTCACAAATTTCTATTTTCTATATTTTGAATAGTAATTTTAAAAATTAATTGTATGTCATCTTAAACATTATCTCTGCCTTTTCATCTCACTTCATGTTCCAGGATAACTGACACTGTCTCAATTGTTGGACGATTTCTCTCAAATTGTAGAGACATTTCAGTCTTGATACAATATTTTAAGGTTAATTTATTGGCTTGATTTTTCTGAATAATAATTTATATTTCATATTCCCAACCCACTTGTTTAAGTTAGGTGTAAGTTAGGATATATATATTTTTAGAATATTTGCTTTTTTCAGAGAATTGCATAAATGCAGTTTTGAATTTTTAAAATAAATGCTAATTTATTCCAGAATGTCAAGGTGATTGTATGGGAATGATCTCAACACTGTCTAAGCTGAATATTATGAGAACTTAATGTCTCTAGATTGCTTTCAAAGATGGGAGAGTATTATAGACTGAATTGTGCCCCCCCCCAATTCATATGTTGAAGTCCTAACCCCCCAATGTGGCCATATTTAAAGATAGTCTTTAAAGGGGTAATTAAGGTTAAATGAGGTTATAAGGTCAGGGCCCTAATCTGATAGAGCTGATTTCTTTATACGAAGAGGAATAGACACCAGAGATTTCTTTCTTTCTCCACTTGTGTACAAAGAAGAGGTCATATGTGCACACAGCAAGATGTCAGCTGCCTACAAGCCAAGAGAAGAGGTCATGGCATCTTGTCAGCACATTGATGTTAGATTTCCCAGCCTCAAGAACTGTGAGAAATACATTTCCATTGTTTAAGCCACCCAGCCTGTGATATTTTGTTATGGCAGCTCAAGCAGACTAGTATAAAGAGGAAAGAGGGAGGTATTTTAGTTGTTATTGAGTGAAGGAGTATGATTTCCAAATAAAATAATTTCAGTGTAAAGGAGAGGGAAAACACACCAAAATGATTCTTCCTGTTTAATATCTGCATCTAGGAAATAATCAAAGATTCACTCCAAAATTTCAAAATCTTGAAATGATTTCAGAGAGTGTGAATGAGAGAATCAGCTAAGCATTAGTAATGGATTTCAAGGTATAATGATATTTTAAGTGTAGAATCAAGCCTGTTAGATAAGGCGAGACTTAAAAGCCAATAAGCAATTAAAAAGATGTCCTCATACTAATCCCAAGAATCTGTTACCTTACATGGCAAAAGAGATTTTGAAGATGTGTTTAAGGTTATAAACCTTGATATAGGGAGGTTACCCTGGATTATCCAGCTGGACCCAGTCTAATCAAATGAGTCCTTAAAATGGAGAATCATTCTCAGTGGTACTCAGAGAAAAAGATGTGATGACAGAAGTTCTTTGAAGGTGAAGGAAGGGGGCCACATGCCAGGGAATGGGGATGGTCTCTGGAAGCTGGAAAAGTGAAGGAAACTGATACTCCCATTGAGCCTGCAGAAAGGAAGGCAGCCATGCTGAACTTTGATTTTAGTGCGAACCATGTTGGAATTCTATATTGCAAAACTGTAAGATAATAATTATTGTCGTTTGAGGCAGCAAGTTTGTCGTAATTTGTTATGGCAGCAATAGAAAACTAACATCAATTTTGTTTTACAAATTTAGACCAGAATATATAAAATAAAGACAAGAACGTAACATAAATATGCCAAAACGTAACATAGCACACAAAGAAAATATTAGTCCAACTACACTTAGTAATATAAGGATGCTGAATACTAAAATACCTATTAGTATATAATTCATAGTATGTACAAGAATATAAGTGTGTGTTACACAAAATTATTTAATGATTTTAACATTTAAAAAGCTTTTACATCATCCACAAAAAAAGTTTTATGTGTGCCAGTAATTCATAAAAGAAGGAATACAGAGATACAGATGGTGTATAAATATACAAAAAGTATTCAAAGTATACTTTTTAAAGTATCCCAATTCAAAGTATCCCAATTTTAGAATGAAATATGTTTTATCACCCCAAATTAAGTTTAAGAAAAAAAAGAAAAGTTTCTTGTACCTAGTGAACTTTGAGTAAGTTAGAAAGCAAACTCACACACCCCAGATGGAGTGTAAAATAATGCAGCATTACCAGGCCAGTGGAAAATTTGGAAGTGTAGAGTCTTTAAAATATCCCTATTTCACTGACCAATTTCAATTAAGGAAAGATATTGTGACGTATGTTACAGTATCTCCAATTATATGAATGATAAAGATATGTGACAACATCCATTTATGGATATGCTCAGCAAAACATAATTTATAATAGCTAAAATTATATTACTATGGTCAAACAATGCCATATTAGTTAAATACACTGTGGAAAGTCTACAAAGGGTTACTATGCAACTATAAAATTATTAAATTATAAGAAGCTTTAAAACCTTGGGAAACTATTTTTATCAAAAAACCTCATAGAATTTATCCGACAGTCAATAAGAATAGGAAGATATGCATGTATTTTATACATAAACAATCTCCTGCACAGAAAAGTCCCCTTTCCATTCCCACTATAAGAGATTATACCTGATCCTCTTTTTCTTACTATGTTGTTCAACTCTTTCCCTCCTTTTCTTCTTCTCTTCCAAGATGAAATTCCCCTTCCCATTTTTTCTTTATTCATTCCCTTACTTTCTTCTCAGCATCTCTCTTCTTTCCTTCCTTCCTTCCTTCCTTCCTTTCTCTGTCTGTCTCTCTCTTTCAAATTATTGGGTACAAATTTTGAACAAATTTTGAATTCCTCTAATTTTTTAATGCAGAATGTTTCAACCCTCCTTTATTTCCTGCCTTCTCCTTCAAGACTGCTGCCTTTTATCCATATAGGATCTTCCAGGGAATCTTCTCTGATAAAGAGCCAAATTATTTTATATAAGTTATACACCTTTCTAAATATAAAAAGCAGATGCAGTATCAGGTTTTGTGTAAAACATTTAATAGCATATTTTTCTTATTGCTTCTACATAGAAAACTATGCAAAAGCAAAAGTCACAAATGCAAAGAGATAATTATCTATAAAGATGTTCATCATAGTGTTGTTTATAATACATTTTAAAAATATGAAGTAATCTAAATGTCCTTTACTTAATTAGTAGGTGTGTTTTACACTTTGCCATATTCACATTATATAGTATTATATTATATATTATGTTATATACACTTATTTATAATATATCAGTGTGGGCTAAATAAACGCATATTAGCAATATTTGTAACATGGTATATATATATCTTCCTCGACTTACTATATGGTTACATCCCAATATACCCATTGTTACTTGAAAATATAGTAAATCAAGAATGCATTTAATACACCGAACTTACCGAATAACATAGCTGAGTCCAGCCTACCTTAAACATGCTCAGAACATGTACATTAGGCTACAGTTGGGCAGAACCATGTAACAAAAAGCCAATTTTATAATAAAGTGTTGATTATTTCATGTACTTTATTGAATACTCTACTGAAAGTAAAAACCAGAATGTTTGTATGGGTACAGAATGGTTGTAAGTGTGTGGGTTGTTTATCCTGATGATTGTGTGGATCTGCCAAGCATCATGAGCTAGTATCATCCCGAGTATCACTAGTCCAGGAAAAGATCAAAATTCATAATTCAAAGTATGGTTTCTACTGAACATGTATTACTTTCACGCCATCATAACGTGGGGACTGTCTCTAAATGCTATACCAGAGAAGCTAGAAGAAGTTGCTTCAGAGATTTCAGATTTCATCTACAGTTCAACTTCTGAAGTTAAGGCCTGAGCATAATGTATCTGCCACAGAGAGTGTACAAATTATGGACTAAAACAGACAAGCAGAGAAAAACATCAGCCTTCCAGAGTTACTGTCTGGTTAAGGCAAACATGAGCAGTAAATAATGAAGAATATGAATTAGCTTTTGTGTTGAAACTAACTTGGTGTTACTTGTATGTGAGATCTTAAGAGTATCAGATGAAGGCAGGTGGAGGCATGCTCTTGTAGCATGATGGCCCATCCTCCTTTTAATGAATAAATGTGCAAGCCAACATCCAAGTTCTCTTATTATTACAATCAGATTTCTTGTAGCTGTTTATGTTACTATGCATAACAAAAATATATTGGCCTATTTTTCTGATTTTTCCCTTAAAACAGAAAGACTGTTTTTTTTTTTGCTTTCGTTGTAAAGAAGAAGGAATACATATTAAAGTAACTGATCTGATTTGATTTCTGTTTCATTGTCACTGCTATTGAACATCTAAGTGTTTGCAGTTGACTAAATAAAATGCCTCTAAAACAAACAAAAAACAAAAATAAAACAACAAAACACTGGCATGGGTTAATTCAAACAGATCAATCAAATGGTTTGGGATGGGACCTGAGAATTTCTAATATTTAATATACAACCCAGATAATTGTTATCATCTGTCAAGTTTGAAAAATATTAAATTAGTTTAATAAGATTAACTTACATCTAATAGATAATTGAGACTAGCTGCTCTGGGAAAAGTAGTTTCCAAATATGAAGGAAAGGTAAAGTAGGTAATTTTAGGTCACATATGATAGAACTGAGAAATTGTAACATGAGCCCATTAGGTACTTGAGAACATAAAGAAAATGATTCTTTGAAGTGAAAAGTGGTGCAGAATAGGTATATATGTACCAAAAATATTTTACACATTTTAATTTCGTTCTTAGAATGGTATCTAGGCATCCTTTTATTCCCTTCTTACCCTTTCCTGTACATAATGTCCAGATTTCAAACCAGTACTACAGGATTTATAAACTAGTCCAATTTTGGTTGAAATAATTTACTTCAGGACATCCTGGTCTTAACTACAATTATAAAATTATCTACATAAAATACATTCTAAAGTTCAAAGAGTTCTCTTATCAACATTTGAAGCACAGCCAAGTTTAAGAGTTGATACCACCTACGACTATATTTTTACCATACAATTTATTTTAATTCTCCTTTCTCTCTAAAAATTTGAGAATATGTACACATTACCAGATCTTTAGCATCCAACATATATATGAGTGTAATCACAAGTGCCATAAAACAACATGATGTATGACAGCATCTCCCTGTCATTTCTCTTATAGGCAGTGAAGTTTTTTGGGTTTAATATCTCTTTAAATTTTACATTTCCCCAAGGAATGTAATAGCCCATTGTATGGCATTGTAAGGCAAAATGACTAAATTAGAAAGATGTAAAGGGATGTTGTAAAATATAGTGGAAATTTTCAAACTTGGACTTCCCACATAAAAGCATGGCGAACTAAAAAACCTGAGTACCTTAGGACCTGTCAACAACGTATTAGATGAACTTAATCCTTTGCTGGAAGAAATATAAAGGTTCAATTTAGATTTCTAAGTCATGCTTCTATATTGAGCAAGGAAAAACCATGCATTGAACTGTTTATGGTCAATGTGTATGCCAGTTTATATTAAAACATTAAAAATGTTCCTATATCTTTAATGAAGTAAATTATACTTGTATTTCAACCTAAGGAAATAGAGTGGGTAAATGTAATTTTACAAATGTTCTTTGCAACAATAAATTTAACAATAACAAAAATATCATAAATATATGATAGTTCACCTTTTCCACTAATCTGTAAACCACACTTGGAGTTAATTTAATTTAATACATATAAAATAATTCTGTACACATATTTATTTGTTCCCCCAAATAGTAGGCAATTAATTACAGCACAGTGGTGATTCCAGTTCTAGGTCTTTGCTAATTTTTTAGTTGTGACATTGTATCCAATTTTGACACTTAGTAACCTCCTGCTACTCTGTTTTGCTACAAATATAGTAATAAAACTAGTATCAGCTCTTTGTTCTTACTTAATAGTAGGTGCTATTTAAATAATTTTAAAAGAAGAATCATAGTTGCTTTTATCAAGAAGTTTTTTATGATTTACACTTAGAAAATTTCCTTCTCAAGTTTCTATTTGTAGCAAACAGTTGACTTTTTCACTAATTATCAGCACAATGCTCCTTTTCTTACAGATTGATGTTTATAGAAAGAAATCTGCAAAAGAAATATATTTTCTTTGGGGTTCATTCATGAGAATGGCCTTCATTGTCTTCTATCTTCTCTCTCTCTCTATATATATATGTGTGTGTGTGTGTGTGTGTGTGTGTATACACATACATATGTTTATTTAAAATGTCATTTGTGTTGTTCATTTCTGTTTTTCATTTATGTTATTCAATTCACCTCTATCTTTAATGTATTGAAAATAGTATAAATTCCTTCAAAATCATTAAATCACTAAATTATTTTCAAACAGCTTAGTCATATTCGTTTCTGTGATAGCTTCTGAATCTTTTTTTCCTCCTCAGATTAGATTTCTTATTCTGACACAATCTTCCTCACTCTTTTAGTTAATTTTTTTTTTAATTTCAATTTCTCAAAAATAAAACTCTTCAGTTTATTTGTAGCTTCTCAATTTTGTCTTCTCAATTTGTATATTCTAATTCCTTAGCCTACCACTTCCTTTCACTCTTTTTTTTTAAATAATTGAAAGTATCAATAAATATTATCTTGATTTTGTATTGAAAAACTCATTTTTTCTCATAAAATTTTCTCATCTTCTCTTTAATACTCAAAAATTCTGCATCAAAATATACCCCCCATCCATGCTTCTCATTAGGAGTTATGTACTTTATTCTGTAACATCTTGGTAAGTTATCATCATCTGATTCTGAACAGTTTTTACCGTCTGTCATCTTGAAAGAGAGATGGTTGCCAGTCTATTGTAAAAATGCTTCTATTTTTGCTCAGTCACACTGAGACAGATACAGGCTGTTATTACTTTAATTTACCATATGAGGACTATGATGATTAAGTAATTTTTTTTCTGGTGGCATAACTTGCTGATAGCAGAGCTGAAGTAAAACCCTTATTCTTATTATTCTTAACCCAGTGAGCATTCCCTTATACATTTTTTTTTAACTAATATGATAGTTTGAAATTTGTTGTGGTATACTGAACATACCATATGACTTCTCTGGTTTCATTTCTCTATCTGCAAAATGAGGTAGAGTTACACCCCTTTTAAAATACCTACACTGAATAGAGTGATGTTTTAGATGTATTATTGAGACCTCCATCAATTTACACTGGTTGGTTAATTGAAAGGACTCAAAAGACTCCACAGAGTGAACTCATGTAAGCCTGTAAGAAAAGTGAAGTATACAGCACAACAGGAGAATGAAGGAACACGAAATCACAGAAAGGTCCAAAAACTTCCAGGTACAGCCCTCTGGGATCCTGTTCAGCCTCAAAGGACATGCTTCAGATTCAGATTATGAAACACCCAGATTTGTGTGAGGTGGCTCAATTTCAAGGGAACCCAAGCACCCAATTCCAGAGACGGCTTTTTGCCCACTGATCATACAGCTAAAACCATGCTTGGTAACCATTTACACCAAGTACAAAACATCCACCTATACATCCTGAAAGAATGGAGAGAAGCTGGTGCCTCCCATGGAGTTTCAAGCTTTAAAAGGAATATTATAAATCACTAGCTAGTGTTATCTCATTCTTATTTTTTGACTGAGTCCTTACCAGCTTTCCAGATGTCCCTAGAAATAAGCATAAATTTGCTTCTTTCCCACCCCTACCCCCAGTACTACTAATCTCACATATTGTTATTATTGCTAATGATGAGTACTAAAAGTCTTTGTGGTAAAGACATTTCATAGACATTAAGGGCTTTGGGGGTATAAAAAGAGAGAAGGACATGTTACTGGATGGGACTATAGATGGAGAATAACACCTGGATTGACTCACAGGATGGTATGTAGATTTATTTGGTTTACTGTTAAAAATGGGTGTGGGAGAATGGAGAAGTGGTATAAATATACATCTTTTTGCTGCTTCATCCATGCTGAAAAAGTAGTAAAGAAATGAAAACAAATTTCCAGAGTTTCTCTTCATTTCAACAAAAATTTTATTCCCAAAGTGAAATTCCTTTGGAGAGAAAATAAGAAAGGAAGCATACAATTTTGAATCAGTAGACTAGTCAAACTGATGAGGAAGGATCAGAATACATTGACCATCTATGTATGTAGACAAGTAGAATAATAGAAATACTTAGCTGATCTTGAATCGCAGAAAAGGAAATTCCAGAATGCCCAAAGAGAAGAGGGGCCTAAAAGGAAGAGATTTGAATATGTTAAAGTTAGAAACCTCTTGGGAGGTTTTTCTTCTGGATGTTTTTGAGTCTAGGCTACAATGTCTATACTGGGAGAAAAATCCAGTAGCCCTGGTTTGGTGTATTTGTGGTAGTAAATTGAGTAACTTATATAAAGCTGGACATCAGGAATCAAAGAAAATTATCAGTCTTCAATTTGAAGAAGACACTTTGTGTGGAGCAGGATAAACACAAGCCAATCTTTTTTTTTTTTTTTTTTAATTGGGGTATAGTTGCTTTACCATGTGGTATTAGTTTCTGCTGTACAACGAAGTGAATCAGCTATATGTATACATATATCCCCTTCCTTTTGGACATCCCTCCCCCACCTCCATCCCACCCATCTAGGTCACCACAGACCACCAAGCTGAAAAACAGCAATGCCAGAGCCTTAGTGGGAACAAAGATAAAAACCGGAAAAGTCATGTCACTTTACATATAACTAGAGAAATTTCTAATATGTAAAGGAAATTAGTAAACTGTGAAAAGAAAAAAATACCTTAGAGGAAAATGGTTTCAAATACCTAATTTTAGAAGATCCTTGCAACAGGGAAAACTGAATCGCAGTTCCTCTAAAGTTGTTGCTTTTTTCCTGCTGTGTTAGCTTTTCAGAGTTAAGCATTACCTGATAGAGAGTATATCAACCTTGAAGTATCTATCCTCCCAATTTGCTTGGTTCTATTTGCTTTCTGAGCTATTTGCCTAGTGAAGATTTCTGGGTGCCATTGCCAATGACTCATTCCCTAACATTTTTGGCTGTATCAGCCTGACCCTGGGTAAGTGTAAATCTCCAACAAGCCCTAAATTGTGCCTGTTATAGAGAAAACAGCAGCAGTTCTGGCTTGTAGATCCAACCCAACCAGACCTTGAGGGTTCTGGAACTTCTCACCGCTATTGGACTCTGGTGAAGCATCCTACTGTGGTATATATGTCTTTCCTAATGGCTACTTGGAGAAGATAGGTAACCAACATAAAAAAAAAAAAAAAATGGAATTTTGACCAGTGAGAGACAGGAGACAGGAAGGAACAAGTAATGGCTGTTATGAAGCATGATGATTCCATATGGCCATTACAGTAATATCTCATGTTACTGAGCATTGACCTAAGTTTTCTTGTAAAGCTTTGATTTACTAGTTCAAGTGCCACCTTGGATTAGTTTTTCCTCTTTCTCTGTTTTACTTTCCTTTTCCCCTTATTCTTGTTGCCCTGGGATTGCAAATCTTTCTCCTCCTTTCCCTCTGCCCAAAATTTTAGCATGTAAATTTTGCCATAAGCTAGAGGAGCCTGGCTATGACAAGAGGTGTCATATTCTTTTCAGTGGGTAAGAACAACAAAGAATAATGACAAGAGGTGTCATTTATTTTTCCAGTGGGTAAGAACAGCAAAGAATAATATAAATATGTGATATGTACCATAAATTGTGAGTTCTGTTATATATTAATAAGAGTTATTCATTAAAGTGCTCTGCAGCCAATGGTGTTTCAAAAATGTGTTTAGTCGAGTTTCTTTACTTAATAACCTTAAGTGTATTGCTTTTTTTTTCTTCCTTAGAGCATTCATTGAGACTAGCATATCTGAAACACATCATGAAAACAACATTTAGAGAGCAGAAATGATAGAAAACTTAAAATCCCATAGGATCCAGGTAGGTAATGTAAATAAGCAAAACAACCTGGTTGTATACCATGCTAAACTGGAGAGCGCTTGCCCCAGCTGAACTGGAGCACTTTCAGAGGATAGCTGGTATATGGGAATGTGGGTTCTGTGTTTCAGAATAAGTCAAACATCTATATTTGTTTTAAAAATATAAAATCTCCTAATGTAAAAAGTATTGACACCTGATTCTAATATTTAAAAGTCGCTGCATGGTTCTAAGATAATGTCTGTAAACTGGGCCAGAGGCAATGGTTTGTGACAATGGTGAAATTACCATTGGAGTACTCTGATCAGTTGACTGTGTTCTAGGCGCTGAAGGCTGAAGGAAAAAAGAATTCAAAGAAACGTTTCTTATTTTCTAGGAGCTCACAAGGATCAAGAATATTACCACTTTATGTCTAATTTGTGGGTGTATACCCAATGCATTTTCTCAAATCATCCCAGAATGGAAAGAAATCTATCTTAAAGGAGAATTTGATGTCCTTGTTCAGTCTGAAGACACAATTATACAACATATCAATTCTACTTCAGGATGTAATAAACTACTGGTAAGTTGTTTACTCCTTTTAATCCTTCTTTTCTGAACATTAATAATTGGATAAGGATTAAACAAACATTGATAATTATATTTTATACCTAGATACACTTCTTTTATGCAATTGAAGTAAATCCTTAGGTAAGTGGCTTCATTTCACAGAAATAATTTTTTTTAGAAGTTGAGTTAAAAAGATCATTTTCATCAACAATTACAACCTAGGGAAGTGTAACAAAGTTAAGATGATTATTGATAATGCTTCTAAAATCCAATCACATGTGATGTGATGATATGTAAGCAAAACCAGAATTAAGTTACAAGGCTTTTGTGAGTGACTATGTTGTCAGCTCATTCATGAATTCATTATTTCTACAACTAAAATATTTTAGTGAAACAATAATGAGCATTTTGCTTTCACTAAATATCAGTCTAATACGGTTGACAGTGGTATGAGTAGTATGGTTGGTAGAATTCTAAGATGACACTCATGATCTCCACCCCATGGTGGTGTTACTGTCATTATTCTGTTACATAGAAAAAGGGATTTTGCAGACATAATTGAGGTTATTAATCTGTTGACATTAAGTTAATGAGATTATCCCCATAGACCTGACTGAATCACACGAGCTCTTTCAAAGCAGAAAGTTTTCTGAGGCTGTCAGCAGAAGAGAATAAGAGATTGGAAGTTTTAAAAGTGTTGATGTAAGGGAGATTCTGTGTTGCTGAGATAGAGGGGGCCTTGCAGAGACCTTTTGGATCTGAGAGCTATACCTGGCTGCCCGCCAGCCAGAAAATGGAGACTTTATCCTGCAAAATAAAGGAACTGAATTCTGCCAATAACAATAAGGAATGAAAGAAAGGAGGTATCTATTTTATATTTAGTTTTCTTGTCTTATTACCTAAATAGGAGCATCAGTAAAACACTGAATCTAACTGGTAATATGTGGCATCATTATCTGGCGTCTGACTTTAACAAAAATGTTTCTAAGTTTCACTATTCTCTAGTATGCTTGCTGTAGGTTTCTGTAAAATAAATGCTACTAGGTTAAGAATGTGTCATTTCATTTCCTAGATTTCTAGTAGGAATTTTTTTTCTTTTTCTTTTTTTTCTACACAAATGTTTTCATACCTAAGAATTCTTTATTTTTTAAAAGGCTTATAAAATTTACCTGTAAAACCCTTAGTTCCTAGTGTCTTTTTGTGGGGAAGTTTAAATCACTAACTAAATTTATTAGGATAATTTAAATTATATTTCCTATTTCTTTGTAATTCAATTTTTTGCAATTTATATAATTTTAGATAAATATCTATTGTGGAATTGTTCATAGTGCTTTCCTTTTTTTTTTTAAACAACTTTATTGGAGTATAATTGCTTTACATTGTTGTGTTAGTTTTTGCTGTATAACAAAGTGAATCAGCTATACGTATACATGCCCATATCCCCTCCCTCTTGCGTCTTGCTCCCACACTCCCTATCCCACCCCTCTAGGTGGTCAAAAAGCACCAAGCTGATCTCCCTGTGCTATGTGGCTGCTTCCCACTAGCTATCTATTTTATATTTGGTAGTGTATATATGTCAGTGCCACTCTCTCACTTCGTTCCAGCTTACCCTTCCCCCTCCTCGTGTCCTCAAGTCCATTCTCTATGACTGAGTCTTTATTCCTGTCCTGCCCCTAGGTTCTTCAGAACCCTTTTTTTTTTTTTAGAGTCCATATATATGTGTTAGCATATGGTATTTGTTTTTCTCTTTCTGACTTACTTCACTCTGTATGACAGACTCTAGGTCCATCTACCTCACTACAAATAACTCAATTTCATTTATTTTTATGGCTGAGTAATATTCCATTGTATATATGTGCCACATCTTCTTTATCCATTCATCTGTTGATGGACACTTAGGTTGCTTCCATGTCCTGGCTATTGTAAATAGTGCACCAGTGAACATTGTGCTACATGACTCTTTTTGAATTATGCTTTTCTAAGGGTATATGCCCAGTAGTGGGATTTCTAGGTCATATGGTGCTTCTATTTTTAGTTTTTTAAGGAACCTCCATACTGTTCTCCATAGTGGCTGTACCAATTTACATTCCCACCAACAGTGCAAGAGGGTTCCCTTTTCTCCACACCCTCTCCAGCATTTATTGTTTGTAGATTTTTTGATGATGGCCATTTTTGATGATGGCGGTGTGAGATAATACCTCACTGTAGTTTCGATTTGCATTTCTCTAATGATTAGTGATGTTGAGCATCCTTTCATGTGTTTGTTGGCAACATGTATATCTTCATTGCAGAAATGTCTATTTTGATCTTCTTCCCATTTTTGGATTGGGTTGTTTGTTTTTTTGATACTGAGCTGCATGAGCTATTTGTATATTTCAGAGATTAATCCTTTGTCAGTTGCTTTGTGTGCAAATATTTTCTCCCATTCTGAGGGTTGTCTTTTCATTTTGTTTATGGTTTCCTTTGCTGTGCAAAAGCTTTTAAGTTTCATTAGGTCCCATTTGTTTATTTTTGTTTTCACTTCCATTTCTGTAGGAGGTGGGTCAAAAAGGATCTTGCTGTGATTTATGTCATAGAGTGTCTGCTTATGTTTTCCTCTAAGAATTTTATAGTGTTTAGCCTTACATTTAGGTCTTTAATCCATTTTGAGTTTATTTTTGTGTATGGTGTTAGGGAGTGTTCTAATTTCATTCTTTTACATGTAGCTGTCCAGTTTTCCCAGCACCACTTATTGAAGAGACTGTCTTTTCTCCGTTGTATATTCTTGCCTCCTTTATCAAAGATAAGGTGACCATATGTGAGTGGGTTTATCTCTGGGCTTTATCCTCTTCCATTGATCTATATTTCTGTTTTTGTGCCAGTACCATACTGTCTTGATTACTGTAGCTTTGTAGTACAGTCCAAAGTCAGGGAGCCTGATTCCTCCAGCTCCATATTTCTGTCTCAAGATTTCTTTGGCTTTTCAGGGTATTTTGTGTTTCCACACAAATTGTGAAATTTTTGGTTCTAGTTCTGTGAAAAATGCCATTGGTAGTTTGATAGGGATTGCATTGAATCTGTAGATTGCTTTGGGTTGTATAGTCATTTTCACAATGTTGATTCTTCCAATCCAAGAACATGGCATATCTCTCCATCTGTTGGTATCATCTTTAATTTCTTTCATCAGTGTCTTATAGTTTTTTGCATATAGGTCTTTTGTCTCCTTAGGAAGGTTTATTTCCAGGTATTATATTCTTTTTGTTGCAATGGTAAATGGGAGTGTTTCCTTAACTTCTCTTTCAGATTTATCATCATTAGTGTATAGGAATGCAAGAGATTTCTGTGCAATAATTTTGTACCCTATAATTCGAATGTTGGTGCATTTAATGTTGCCCCAGAGGTCTCTGAGACTGTCCTCAATTATTTTCATTCTTTTTTCTTTATTCTGCTCTGTGGTAGTTATTTCCACTATTTCATCTTCCAGGTCACTTATTCGTTCTTCTGCCTCAGTTATTCTGCTGTTGATTCCTTCTAGAGAATTTTTAATTTCATTTGCTGTGTTGTTTATCCTTGTTTATTTGCTCTTTAGTTGTTCTAGGTCCTTCTTAGACGTTTCTTGTATTTTCTCCATTCTATTTCCAAGATTTTGGATCATCTTTACTATCTTTACATCTTTACTCTGAATTCTTTTTCAGATACACTGTCTATTTCCTCTTCATTTGTTTGGTCTGGTGGGTTTTTACCTTGCTCCTTCATCTGCTGCATATTCCTCTGTCTTCTCATTTTGCTTAACTTACTGTGTTTGAGGTCTCCTTTTTGCAGGCTGCAGGTTCATATTTCCCTTTGTTTTTGGTGTCTGTCCCCAGGAGGTAAGGTTGGTTCAGTTAGTTGTGTAGGCTTCCTGGAGGAGGGTACTGGTGCCTGTGTTCTGGTGGGTGAGGCTGGATCTTGTCTTTCTGGTGAGCAAGACCGTGTCTGGTGGTGTGTTTTGGGGTGTCTGTGAACTTCTTATGATTTTAGGCAGCCTCTCTGCTAATGGGTGGGGTTGTGTTTCTGTCTTGCTAGTTGTTTGGCATGGGGTGTCCAGCACTGAAGCTTGCTGGTCGTTGAGTGGAGCTGGGTCTTAGCATTGAGATGGAGATCTCCTGGAGAGCTCTATCAGATTGATATTATGTGGGGCTGGGAGGTCTCTGGTAGTCCAATGTTCTGAACTCAGCTCTCCCACATCAGAGGCGCAGGCCTGACACCCGGCCTAAGCACCAAGACCCTATCAGCCACACGGAGGTTTATTCCTTAACCAAATTGGAGTTTTCTGTAGTCTACTCCACCTCAAGGGCCAATAATATTCAGAGGCGGCAAGAATTCTAATTCTTCATATTCTCTTTTCTTCCTGTGGAGTTCTTTTTTTTCCTTTGTGTGTAGTCTAGCTTCACTTTCTCACAGGGTGCCGTGTTCACAGGCCTCGCAACAGCCCTTCAGACCAGAGTTCCTAATCCATAGTACTTTCTTATTAAAAACAAAACAGAAAAATCCAAAACTAGTTTCAGGGACTTCTGGTTTCAGGTCCTAAATGTAAAGAGCTTGGAAATCACCATTCTGTAATTACAACAAAAAGTAAGTTTAGCAAATTGAAAATTAATAACTTTTCTTGGAGAAAAAATAAGAAATATATTTATCTTTAGAAACCATGCAAGTCAGAATAGAATGAAGTGAAATATTTAAAGTATTAAAAAAAACTTAGCAACTTGGAATTCTATATCCAGAGCAGTTATTCTTCATAAGTGAAGGAGCAATAAGGACCTTATCAGACAAACAAAAAACTGTGGGAACTCACTGCCTGCAAAGCTGTCCTGCAAGAAATATTAAAAGCAGTTTTTCAGAAATAAGGAAAATAATATAGTTCAGAAACTTGGATTTACGTAAAGAAAAGGAAAGTGTTGGAGAAGGAATACATAAAGGTAAAATATACTTGTAATTTACTTATTTTTAGTTGATCTAACACAGTTGGCCCTTGAAAATCTTGGGGGGGTGTAGGGTTGCCAACTCTTCAAGCTGTTGAAAATTCAACTACTGCTACCTCTGCCTCAAAAGCAAAGGAATTGATAAGTGATTCACCCAAAGGCAGAAATCTGACACAATTTGGTTAGAGCCCAAACTCAAATCCTAGTTCTTTTTATTCCACATATTGTGATCTCTACTTGAACACAAAAGTTTCCCCACACTTAAAGATCTGTAAAACAAAAATACAGGTACTATATTTATTTTTAAAAATTCATGTTATAAGTGGACCTGCATGGTTCAAAACTTTGTTGTGCAAGGGTCAACTGTATATAATTGTTTTTTCAAAGTAAAATAATAGCAATGTATTTTGTGAAGATAGCAGGTCGATAAGTAAAATAAATGATTGAAATGTTATAAATGGTGGGAGGGAGAAGTTAAGAATACTCTGTTATAAGGTACCTGTACTACTTGTGAAGTGGTAGTATTATTTAAAAGTAGACTTAGTTTAATATACCTTTGCATGTATATTGCACACTCTAGGGCAACTGCCAAAATTGTTTAAAAAGAAGTATAACTGATATGCTAAGAAAGGAGAGAAAACAGAATCAGTGAAAACCAGGGGAGACAGGAAAGAGAGAAAAAGAACAGGTGAAAGAAATTTAAAAAGTTATAAACATGATAGATATTAATTTAACTATATCATTAACTTTAAATGTAAATGGTCTAAATACACCAATGTAAAGACAGAGATGGTCTGTCTTAAAAACAAGACCCAACTATATGTTGTCTACAAGAAACACACTATAAATAAAAAGACAGATTAAAAGTAAAGGGATGGTACAAGATATGCCATGATGACGCTAAGCAAAAGAAAGTTAGAATAACTATAGTAATTTCAGAAAAAAAGAGACTTCTGAAGAAGAAAAATGTACCATACTAAATAATGGAAGATGTTAATAATAGAACTCTGTGTGAGGGTGGAGGAAGTATATGGGAATTCTTTGAATATTTTCTCAATATTTATGTTAATATAAAACTCTTCTAAAATTAAAGTCTATCATTAATAAAAAAGAAGAAAGGCAAAGAAAACTTTTTAATATAATGACAGAAATAAAATTAAATGCATCAATAATCAAAGTAAATTGAATGAATTATATTTTTTTAAGAAGAAACAATTCTCACTTGAATTAAAAACATAAAAATACTATATGAAAGTGAAAAGCTTGAAAATAATGGAATGTGAAAAGTTTGAAAATAATGGAATGTCAAAAGTTATGTTAGGTTGATGCTAAATAAAATTTTGAAGATGTAGCAATTCTAATATTAGACTAAATATTTCTCAATACACAATTATTTAAGTAGGTTAAAAAAAGGGTAAAAGGAGGTATTTAATAAAAATAAATGTTCTTGTGCACAAGAAACACATTAATTGCAAAAATTTATATACCTAATGAAAACAATATAAACAAAACTTTTGATATACTCATTTGCTTGTAATTTTTCCCATATCTGTTATTTTTTCAATATAAACACTACAAAATTGTTTATTCTTAGTTTTTCAATGTGTGCTCTATTTGATCATCTTTAAATCTTTTATTATTTATTTGCATTTAGTTTTCAGTTTGTTTTTTATCTTCTTGAATTGATGATTTAGTTTATTAATTTTTAGCCTTTCCTGATACTTTTAAAAACAATTAAGATACACATTTTCCTTTAAAGAACATTAGGACATCCCACAAGATTTGCTACAAAGTGCTTTCATTTTCTTCAGTTTTATATAGCTGTGTTTCATTTAGCTCATGAATGTTTTGAGTGTGTGTTTAATTTTCTAGATACAGATTTTAAAACAAATAACTGTTGATTCATTTATTCACTTGAAAGATTGGATATTAACTGTATGCCACATATTCTAGGTCCTTGGAGTACATCAGTGAAAAAAACAGGCACATTTCTCTGATTTTGTGAACCTTATATTTTAGTATTTTTAGTGTAGTTTCTTATTGTTGACTTCCAAATTAATTGTCAGATAATGGGATCTATAGGATATTGGGTGTTTTGAATTAAGTTAAAAATTTGTATGTAGCCTTGAAAAAAAATTTTTTAAAAATCAAAAAGCTGTCACCTTTTCACCATTGAATATGATGATAGCTGTGAGCTCATCATATATGGCCTTTATTATATTGATGTATGTTACCTCTATACCCACTTTGTGGAGAGTTTTTTTTTATCATAAATGGATGTTTAATTTTGTCAAAAGCTTTTTCTGCATCTATTGAGATGATCATATGATTTTTATTCCTCAATTTGTTAATGTGGTCTATCACATTCATTGATTTGAGGATATTGAACCATCCTTGCATCCCTAGGATAAATACCACTTGATCACGGCATGTAATCCTTTTAACGTATTGTTGAATTCAGTTTGCTGATATTTTGTTGAGGATTTTTGCATTTATATTCATCTATATTGGCCTGTAATTTTCTTTTTTTGTGTGATATCTTTGTCTGATTTTGGTATTAAGGTGATGCTGGCTTTGTGGAATAAGTTCAGAAGCTTTCCTTCCTCTGTAATTTTTGGGAATAGTTTGAGAAGAATAGTTGTTAACTATTCTCTGAATGTCTGGTAGAATTCACCTGTGAAGCCATCTGATCCTGGACTTTCGTTTTTTGAGGGTTTATTATTACTATTATTATTACTGATTTAATTTAATTACTGGTAATTGGTCTGTTCATATTTTCTATTTCTTCCTGGTTCAGCCTTGGGAGATTGTACATTTCTAGGAATTTGTCCATTTCTCCTGAGTTGTCCATTTTATTGGTGTGTAGTTGTTCATGGTAATCTCTTATGATACTTTGTATTTCTGTGGTGTCAGTTGTAACTTCTCCTTTTTCATTTCTAATTTTATCTATTTGGACCTTCTCTCTTTTTTCTTGATGAGTCTGGCTAATGGTTTATCAATTTTGTTTATCTTTTCAAAGTACCAGCTCTTAGTTTCATTGATCTTTTCTATTATTTTTAGTCTCTATTTCTTTTATTTCTACTCTGATCTTTATAATTTTCTTCTCTTCTATTAACTTTGGGTGAAAAGAATGTAGTACAAGGCTGAGTATAAGTTAACTCTGTTATTTGAATCTTCTGAAGGTTATGAATTAATTTTGTCTGAGCTAAAAGATCATGAGAAAGATATACACAAATATACAGTTTATCTATCAATGCCATAGATGCTCTAGAAAATATAGTCTGAGAGAAGGACTAAAGGGGAAAGAGTGAAGGAAAAGGAAACTGAGATAGGAAAAATAAACTATATGTTACAAAGATGAGTATTGCTTCATGACAAGCCTCAAAGAGAAAGAGCTCAATAGATATGCTCACTCAGCACACAGGATTCCTCTGGAGCAAAATTCTTATGTTGAAGCCCTAACACCAATATGACTATATTTGGTGATAGGGCCTTTAAGGAAGTAATTAAGTTTAAATGAGGTCATAAGGGTGTGACCCTAATCTGATAGGAATGGTGTCCTTATAAGAAGAGGAAGAGACTCCAGTGGTGTGTATGTACAGAAGAAAGGCCATGTGAGGACACAGGGGAAAAAAATGCTGTCTAAAAACAAAGGAGAGAAGCCTCAGGAGATACCAAACTTGCTGACACCTTGGTCTTGGGCTTCCAGCCTCCAGGACTGTGAGAAAATAAACTTCTGCTGTTTAAGCCACCCAATCTGTGGTACTCTGTTATAGCAGCCCTAGCAGGGTAATATAGTAAGGAAGGGGGATTTATCTCCCACGTCCCCACTTGTCTCTTTAATCTATGGGTTAAAATTTATCCCGCTAGGTATTAACTTCCTCATACTTAAAGATTGCATCATCCCTTGGAGAGCAGCTCTGTACCATGTTCCTTGGTACAGAGTTTCATCCAAGTCTGGAAATGTCATTAGAGCTGGAAACTCCAGATGTGTAGCTGGTTGGCTGAGATATGCAGGTGGCCAAATATGGGTGACTGGCGTACGGTTTATGTGTTTTAGGAAATGAGTCCCTTCCTATAATCTGAGGATATCCTTATCCTATATAACAGGGGAAGTATATCATTTTTGACTTCTTAATTGGAAAACTCATATATATTTTTATTCTCATTTCTTTTATCTTTATTTTCATTTTACTTAAATAAACATTTCACACTTAAATATACAATGAACTCTTGGGATTATCTTGTTTAAAAGTGAGAAAAACTGAGGCCCACAGAGATAATAATATTTGCTTAATTTGTTAATACTAAGGAGTTTGCGTTACCAAATTTGTTTTGTCTGGGAGTTTAACTCATTGTGAAATCCAAGGAACTTCCCATTATTTCATGGTTGTACTTTATGAGGATATAGCAATAAGACATGAGAAGCTGTAAGGTTTCAAATGGCACATAAATTGAGCTATTTACTTTTGTTTCCCAAATATGGTATCTAACATAACAGATCTTGAACAGAATAAGGTGTTCAGTATAAAAGGTAAAGCAGTGATATTAACATCAAAGTTAGCAGATGAAACCAATTACTTCTTTACAGTGAATTGTAAAATGTCCGTTACCAGTGAGAAAAAGCTCAGCTAAGGCTTAGATTTAGTGTCTCAGTGTAGCTGACATTGGATAACCAGGTTAACAAACTTGCCTTAGTGGCTGTCTTTTTGTCATTTATTTTTCTGAAAGTGCATTTTAAAGTCCAATATATTTTAATTAACAGAAACATATGATCATTAGAAAACTACATGAATCAGGAAGAATAAATGGATTATAAAGAAAAAATAATCATCACAAATTGAAATTTTAAAAACACCATTTCTTAAGCATCTAGGTTAACAAAATTATGAGACTGTGATACAATTTTGGGGACCTAATCTTTAAAATGAAAATAATGCATATAATGCATATTCAGTGTTTGAGAGTATAACAAGAGCTAAATTACAAAAAAAACCACTAAGATTTTGTTCTTTATTGCCACTGCAACTAGAAGCAAATATTACCTATTTCCTGGTTTGATGCTGAGTGAATAGGTGATAGTTGGCTGTTCATTCAGAATAGTTCATATGCAATCAGTAGACACAATGCCTTATGCGACAGCTCTCCACTTAGTTTAATTTACTGTAACTCACATGTATTAATATCCCAGTAAGCTCCCTGGTGTCCCATTTCTGGCAGCATGTGTGTCTCATTTTCTCTGTATGGGATTCCCTTGTGAAATATTTGGGAACTCTATCATGGAAATCATCAGGAAGGGAAGAATGCTGCTTGGAGGTGTGGTTTTTAATAGGGTTGACTAGGTAATTTGTTACTCAAAAGATGAGTAAAAACATGTAGTTTGGATAAATTGTTTCAACATTTATTATAAAATGTCTAATAGCATATTGTGTTGAAAATAAGACCATTCAATGAATGCAATATCATTTGCTTTTCTTACTGTATTTTATTCTTAGACTCCACAAATATTTAAGTTCATACTATGTGTAAGCACAGTGGTATATGTTTTAGATATTCAAAATGGTTTGTAAGAAATTCCATTTTCACCACTATGATTAAATAGATACCTCCCACTAAAAACAACTATGAATGCTTGATAAACTATAGTCATCTATTTATGTATTTATTTATTTACATTAGTATGGCTCATGGAATTTTATTCTATGCAATAGATTGTATTCCATTAATATCATTATTCAGCTTTGATGCTCAATTTATATCAGATTTGTTCAATGGGCAAATCTGGCTCTTGTGTCCTTTTGATTGTTCCCATTTTAATACCATCTTATTAAAGACAGTACAAGACATTTCAGACTTATTATTCATTTTCATATCCCAGCTCTGGAATCAACTTTTTCTCCAAAAACACCTGATAACCTTTAGTGGAAAATGGTGTTTAGACACGAAGATCAGGGTGATAGGTGTGCTCATTGATACCCATGTCATTGCTTCTAGGCCCTCTTTGTAGGAATATGACATATATAGTAGCATTTTCACATCTATCCGTTTATTTTTTCTCTCTTTCCTAAAAACCATGAGTTCATAGTGATATTTTAAATTTCTAAAAGTGAGAAACTGGGCTTTCATTACTGTCAATATGTTTACTCATTTGCTCAAGCCTACGCCATACAGGTAGTTTCAAAATTACTAATTCATATGTTTACAAAAAGGAATTTGATCTTTATTTACTGTTCTCTTTGTAGAATATGTAAATCTAGAACATTCAGTTCAATTAGTTTTTTCAAAATTAAATGCTCATGTAATTCCATCCCTATCAAGAGATAGAATATTTTTATTACTTCAGAGAGTTTTCTCAGGCTCCTTTCCAGTTGTTACCCTCTCATTCCAAGCTAATTTCACGATTTTTTTTTCATGCATATTCCACAATCGGTTTATCCATTCTCCTGTTGGTGAACATTTAAATAATTTCCAATTTTTGGCTCTTATGAACAAAGTTTCTACAGCTATTCTAGTATAAAACCTTTTGTGAACACATTTTTATTTCTCTTGGATAAATACGTAGGAATGGAATTATATAGATTATATCATAGGTGTATGTTCAATTTTATAAGAAAGTGCCAAACTTTTCTGTAACTTATTGTTCTAGTTTACATTCTCATTATCATTTTATGAGCATTCCAGTTGCCCCACATCCTTGCTTGCATTTGGTGTTATCTTTTTAAATATTATTAATTGTAATTGGTGAGATTTGGAACCTCATGTTTATAATTTTTGCTTCTCTGATTTACTAATAATGCCAGTTACTCCTTCATGTGCTTGTTATCTAGTCATATGTCTTCTTTTTTTTTTTTTTTTAAAATTTATTTATTTATTTATTTATTTTTGGCTGTGTTGGGTCTTCGTTTCTGTGCGAGGGTTTTCTCTAGTTGTGGCAAGCGGGGGCCACTCTTCGTCGCGGTGCGCGGGCCTCTCACTATCGTGGCCTCTCTTGTTGCGGAGCACGGGCTCCAGACGCGCAGGCTCAGTAATTGTGGCTCATGGGCCCAGTTGCTCCGTGGCATGTGGGATCTTCCCAGACCAGGGCTCGAACCCGTGTGCCCTGCATTGGCAGGCAGATTCTCAACCACTGCGCCACCAGGGAAGCCCCGAGTCATATGTCTTCTATGTAAGGTTCTATTAAAATATTTTGTATTTTATTTTTAACTCTATCATTGAGATGCAGGTTTTTGTTTTTGTTTTTTACTATGTATAATCTGGATACAAATCTTTAATCAGACATATGCTTAGTAAATTTTTTTTAGTGTCTTTTGATTAAAAAAGTTAACATTTTGATAAATTCTAATTTATCTTTTTCCTCTTAGAGATATTGTTTCTGTGTCTTTTCTAATAAATTTTTGCCCATCCCTGAAAATATTTTCCTATGCTCTATTCTAGAAATTTTTTTTTGGTTGTTTACTTAAGCTAAGTTTGTACTACCCCAAATTTATTTTTAAGCATTGTCTGAGGTAGGAGTTGAAGTTTATTTTTTGTTTCCATATGGATATCCAGTTGCTCACACACAGTTTTGAAAATAATTTATACCCCCTTTGGATTCCTTTAGCACCTTTGTCAAAAATCAATTGACTATATCAATATTGGGCTATCTCTGAATTCTACATAGAGATTTCTTGATTATTGTAGGTTTATATTAAGACTTACAGTCAGATAGTGTGTCTCTTACTTTGCTCTTGTTTCTCTATTATTATTTTGGTCGCTTTCATTTTCTTCATTTCCCATATGAATGTTAGAATCAGCTTATCAATTTCTATATGAAAAGTGCATTATCCTAATGACTGACTATTAATGTTAAACATCTTTCTTGTGTTTATTTGCTGTCTATATATTTTCTTTAGTGTAGTGTCTTTTCAAATATTTTTTCCATTTCTAATAAGGTTGTTCTTTTTCATTACTGAATTCTGAATAATTTGTATGGTTTGGACTCAAGTCCTTTATCAGATATGTGATTGGAAATATATTCTCTTAGTCTGTAAATTGTCTTTTTATTAATACTATATTAGTGGATCATTTGCTGAGCATCCTTTTTATTTTTGATAAAGTCCAATTTAACATTTTTAATGGATATTGCTTCTAGTGTCATATATAAGAACTTTTTTCATAACCAAGAATATGAAGGTTTTCTCCAAAGATTTCTTCTAAAATATTTCTAGTTAAATGTTTTATATTTGCCTCTATGACACATTTTTAAATTCATTTTGTATATGGTAAGAGTTACGGATTGAGATCATTTTTTCCCCATAGAGATACCCAATTTGTCCAGCCCTATTTCTTTCAAAGGTATTTTTATCCATTGAATTGCCTTTACACTTTTTCAAAAATCAATTGACCACATTTGTGTCTGTGTCTGTTTGTGTGTGTGTTTAGTCTATTAATATGCTGAATTACATTGAGTGATATTTGAATGGTGAATCAGCCTTGCTTCTTGGAATAAACTACTTGGTTATAATATATTAGAGTTTTTATATATCGGTGAATTTGATTTGCTAATGTTTTGTTGATATTTCCATCCATGTTTTTTAGTAATAGTGGGCTATTGTTTTCTTTTCTTGCAAAGTCTTTGTCTAGTGTTGATATCAGAGACGGGAGTGTATTGGATTCATAAAATAATTTTTGAAGAGCTTTTTTCTCAGTTTTCTAGAAAAGATTGTTTAGAATTGGTATTTTTTTCCTTAATTGCCTGGTAAAATTTGCCAGTAGACCATCTGGGCTTGAAGTTTTTTGTTGGATGGTTTTTAAACAGAAATTTATTTAATAAATACATAGAGAACTATTTAGGTGTCTCTTTCTTTTTGAGTGAGTTTTGTTTATGTCTTTCAAGGAATTGGGTCTTTTTACTCTAAGTTGTCAAAATTACGGGCAAAACATTGTTTGTAATACTTATCCTTGAAATGAGTACCTGTTTGAGTTTGTAGTGAAGTCCTCCTTTTTCATTTATGATAATGGTAATATTGCTTTTTCTCTTTTTTTCATCGTCAGTCAGACTAGAGATATGTCAATATTGTGTATATTTGCACATCTAGTAATTGTTATTTTTAGGTTTTTTTTCCTGGTAATTTTTTATTGATTACTGGGCATTTTAGATAATATGTTGTAGAATCTCTCTACTTTCTCTTTTAAAGTATATTATTTCTTAACTATTATGTAGTTAACTTGGCTGAACTCAAACTCAATTCTCACCTATTTGAAAAAAGGTGAAACCTCTGCTCAGTTTTCAGCTTTACAGCTATGGCATTTCACCTTGAAGTCTTCCTCACGCATGTACAGGTTAGGGGTAAAACAAGGATTTAGGTGGCGTTTAAATGCAGCTTTTATGGCTTCTCCTTCTGTAGCTGTCTCCTCCTTGGGATTTCTTCCTTCATTTTCCATCCATTTAGAGAACCCTAAATGTTATCCTCTGCTTCCATAAGACCAAGAACTGTGACTTTCTACTTGAGTTTTAGCTGCCCTGTACTGCAGGGACTATAAAATATCCTCAAGGTGAAAAGTTGTATAAATGTAGGTCCTACATAGTATAGCACCCTTCTTTCAAGGGTCAGCCTCTTCTCCTATTTCTGCCTACATTTGATCACTCTTCAGTGTCTTTAAATAGTTATTCTTTACATTTCATGCAGAGCTTATAATTGTTATCTGTAAAAAGCCAGTTTGACAGTAGTAACTCTGCCATAACTGAATCAATACCTACTCCACAAATATATGAAAGGCATCTTATATTCTGTTTTTGAGGCAAATGATTTGATATACATATACAAGTATATTCATACCACTTATTTTTTTAAATTAAGTCCTTATCATTATTTTTGTTACTTGTTCTTTTGGATGGAGAGATTCTTAAATTTTCTATTCTGGTTGTGTTTTTTTGTATTTTTATCTGTACTGTATTTTTAATTTTCTTTCTCCTTTTCTCTCACTTTTCTTTTGGTTATACAATTCATTGCTATATCATTACTTCATAAAGGTACACACTGTTATACTTCTTCTTATGTAATATAACACTTTTTTTTCTGCTCAGTTATATTCGTCTTGAATTCTACCTTTGCATCATCTAATTTATTACATGATTTACCACTGCTCATTCCTTTCACTTAACTTTTCTGAGAATGTATTATTTCTTGAAGACAAATACTTTGTAACATGTTGATAGACAGTTTCCCATTTTCTAAACTTATGAGAATTGCATTATGGTGGTAATCTGTTGCTTAACTACTGGCCAAACACTTATACTAACAGAGAAGTGGATTTTGCATAAGAGCAGGTAATGTAAATTTGCTTGAAATTTTTCACTATGTCAAAATTTTAGTTTTTAATTTTCAAATGTGCTGAAGTCAAGTCAATGTATAATATTTTCTTTACACTCTTACACAATATAGGGATTTCATTACCATACTTCACATTATAATAAAACCCTTTATTTGTTTCATATGTTGATGTTTGTCTAACTTTCCATTAATCATTTTGTTTAATAAATTTTGTAAAGAATGAACAGGGATACAGATACTTTTAGGAGTTTATAATTCAGTTATTAGCAGTAATTTTCATGGTCAAAAGTGGCAAATAGGGATTTTCTTCACTCTTGAATATTCAGCATATTTTAGTCCTAAATGTTATCTAAAAACTAAATTACATACAAGTTTGAATTCTGAAATTATAAAGAAGTTCCTGATGTGATTTATTTGTTCGTTTTTTAAAGTATATTATAATTTAATAGTCTTTAACACATTTTCCTTGAATTAATTTTTAATATCAAGTTACAAATCAGAGTTTTAAAATCATAGTTGATACTAACTTGATTAAATGTTAAAATAGGCAATACAAATTTACAGTCTTGATACATATTTTTTTTTTGTTTAATAGGTGGTGAAATATTCTATGATCAATATTTCAGTTAGGATATCATTTCTTTCAGAGTATTTGTATTTATTTATGTAAATCAAGTGCAAAATTTCTGAAGCAAATGAAGTCTATTTTAAGATATTCGTGTTCATTTTGAAATTGGCAATTAGGTAAGGATATATTATTTTTTCTTAATCTTTAAAATATAGTACTCAAGCATAACACAGATGATATAGTTAATTTTTTAAGATTGTTTTTATTTTATTTATGGCTGTGTTGGGTCTTCGTTTCTGTGCGAGGGCTTTCTCTAGTTGTGGCAAGCGGGGGCCACTCTTCATCGCGGTGCGCGGGCCTCTCACTATCGCAGCCTCTCCTGTTGCGGAGCACAGGCTCCAGACGCGCAGGCTCAGTAATTGTGGCTCACGGGCCCAGTTGCTCCACGGCATGTGGAATCTTCCCGGACCAGGGCTCGAACCCGTGTCCCCTGCATTAGCAGGCAGACTCTCAACCACGGCGCCACCAGGGAAGCCCGATATAGTTAATTTTGAATTAATTAAAAATTTTATTGGTTTTTGTCCATAGACCTCTGATATTCAATATTATCATAATTATTAGACAGTTATGACCACCCACAGGGAATGCACCACTATGCTTGAGTCTAATGGTTAATCAAACAAAATTCAGGCTCTGTTCTCATAACAGAGAATTAAAATAAAAAGCATAAAGCGTGGCCAAAAACAGTAAGAAAAGCAAGAAAGGTCTAGGAAATATCCAAAGGATGCATATTCTAAGTAATTTTTCACTAGACTAAAGAGATATACTTCGCTTAGTATTGAAACATAATGGATTGATTATTAAATTTAGGAAACCTGAATTCTAGATCTGTGTCTGCCACCTACCAGGAATATGGATTCAGAACAGTCACTTAAATATTTGAACTTGATCTGTAAAATAGGGATAATGATACCCTTTCTCTCTCCCTCACGGAGTTATTGTGAAAATCAAATCAAATAGTTTTAAACTTAAAAACACTTTCTAAAACTGCCAAGCAATATGTAAAAATGATTTTATTTGTAGATATAGCCATTTCTCACATATTTCTTTATATTGTGTTATTATCTTTTTAAGTGATTTAATATTTTCTACTCAATTTTCCATAGTCTCACTTTCATAAGAGTGTGAAGGAATATTCAACAGCTTGCCATATTGAAGAGTTTCATTATTATAAAACAGGTATGATCTAAAAACGCAATAATCAAAGAGAGAGCAAGCAAAAATGGCTGTCCTTCTAGACTATACAGTTCTCATCTTCATCAATAAACCAAGGTATTCTTATCTATTATGTACTCATGAAAAAACCTTATTCACTTCTGTGGTAGATTAAAAGACAGATTCATGCTATTTTGCCAATTCTCATGGAAAGATGTGATCTATTTTCAGTCTCTTCAATCTGGTCTAGTCTTTGACTAATATAATGTGGAAATCACACTGTGTGAATTACCCAGCCTAGCTCTCCAGAGGTCTTGCAGCTTCTGCTTTCACCCTTTGAAATGTTGCCTTACAGCTGCCATGTTTAAAAAAAAAGAAAAGCCATTCTAACCTAGAAGAGAATGGGAGGCCACATACAGGAAAACTGAACCAGAAACAAACTCCAGATTAGTTAGTGAGGTTACCTTGAACATTCTAGTCCAGCAGTCCCTACAGTGACAGAAAATTCAGCAGAGGAACTATACAACCAACCTTCAGATTTGTGAGGAATAGCAGGATAGCAATTTATTAATGTTTTAAGCCACTGAATATGAGGTGTTTTATTACACGATAGATAACTGATAAAAATCTAAAGGAGTAAGGTAACACCTTGGCAATAGCTTATTATTTTTCCCATCTGTTTGTAGTTTTGACCACATTATGACTAATGCAAAAACTTTTTGTATATTAAGATTAAACTTTGACAGTGCTCAGTTTATTGTTGGCTCTCAGTTAAATGATGTAAATTAGTAATGATTGAACAGTAATCAGCAGTAGTTGTCCAATTCTACATATATAATTTCAGCTTTAGTCCTGCTGATAAAATAACTATTTTTATTTCCTCTTTCAAGAGGAGTAAAGGTCATTGTAAGTGTATAGATTTTTGCTCCAAGTGAAAGATTTTTGCTTTGTGTTCACTCATATGTGGTGGTCTGGTCTCAGTCTTGGTTGTATCCTAGCTTCACTAGACTTCTCAGTGCACTAAGAGCATTTCTTAGACATATCTAATTGTTATGTTGGTTTTATATCATCACGGATGTTTGGGGTGAGAGAAGCCTGAATTGAATAAGAAGCAATACTTTAAATTAGGAGAATTTTTAAAAATATAAGTTTAGAGATTTATTGGTGTTATTGTCATATTTAGATTCAATATTGATATTATAATAATTACTATTATTTTATAATAAAGAGAAACGATTACAGGAAAATATTTGTGTGGTTTTTTGAACAGAAATATCTTAGAATGGTGTTAGTAGGTATAATTCTTAAGGACTAACCCTCTGGTCAGTTTTGAAACTAATCCTCAATAAGAAGTAAACATATTTGGAATATTATCTTCTGAATAAATGGGTCCATTTCTTTTTTGCTAAATATTCATTTCTTAAGGATTAAATTGATTACCTGTGGATCCTGTCCTAAGGTTCCAAATTTGTCCATTTGCCAAAACTTAAATCCATAATCTTTCTAATGACTCTTGGGCCTGAACGATGATTCTTAAGAGAAGTTATTATGCTACTTTGACAATGATGCCCAAATTTGGAGAAGAAAAGTACATACTGGAGCAAGAATGCTATACTTTGCTTGCCTCAGAACTTTTTTCCCTTTAATTTTAATGTCAACAATTAGAATTTACCCGTAAGGGCATTGTAATCAGATAATGTCAATAGTTTAAGTCACGTTTGTGAGATGTGGTGTGAGAAAAATCTTAGTTTCCTCATCTTGGGACTTAATGTATTCTTCCGGGAAGGCTTTTTTTTTCCATGTTGTGATTTACTGTTTTTACGTAAAAGTATATCTCTCTATTGCTTCTTTTAAATAGTCATATTAAGATAGATTGGCTTAGTTCATAATTTATTAATCTTTGATGAAATGCGACCAAACTTAAGGAAGTTGTAAGTGCCTCAGTCTGAGTTCTGTACCATCCATTCTCCAATTTTTTAACAATAAGCTGAAGGAATAACATATTCAATTTTGGAAAATAAAAGCTGTATTATACAGACTTAGATAAAAATACTATTAAATTTCCATGCAGATAGGATATATTCCAGATGAAAGAGACCACTTGACTATAAGGATTAGTAGCAATCAAACTGTCTAGAGTGGATAATGAAATCAGGAGGAAAGAGAATGTTATGTGACACTTCCAGATTTGTTAGTTGCACTAAAATCTTCATAAAGTATCTTAATTTTTAACAAAAGTTGGAATGGATACTAACATTGTTCCCTGGCCTTGATGTCACTTCAAAGCTGAGTATTTCTGAACATTTCTGTACCATAGTACCATACTGTATTACTAAATACACTGCAGATAGGTTTCCCTACACTGATTTTTTTACTGTCTCTTTAGATTTGCCTTTTCCAGAATATTGTGTAGTTGGAATCTTATGGTATTTAGTATTTTCAGATTGCCTTCTTTCACTTAGTAATATGTTTTTAAAGTTTCTCTATGTCTTTTCATGACTTGACAGCTCTTTTATTTTTAGTGCTGAATAATATTCCATTGTTTGGATGTACCACATTTTACTGATCCATTCACTAACAGCATTTACACAAGGGCATATTAGTTGCTTCCAAGCTTTGGTAATTATAAACAAAGCTGCTATAAACATTCATGTGCAGGTTTTTGTGTGGACATAAGTTTTAAAATCCTTTGCGTAAATATCACAGAGTGCAATTGCTGGATTGTATGGTAAGAGTATGTTTAGTTTTGTAGCAAACTGCCAAGCAGTCTACCAAAGTGGCTGTACCATTTGCATTCCCACTAGCAATGAGTGAGAGTTCCTGTTGTTCCACATCCTCACCAGTACTTGGTGTTTTCGGTGTTTTGGATTTTGGCCACTCTAATAGGCTTTAGTGGTATCTCATTGTTGATTTGCAATTCCCTGATGACGTGTGATGTGGAACATCTTTTCATATGCTTATTTGCCTTCTGCATATCATCTTGGTGAGGTGTCTGTTAAGATCTTTGACCTGTTTTTTTAATTGGGTTGTTTTGTTATTGTTGAGTTTTAAGAATTTTTTTGTATATTTTGAAATATATATATATAAATATAAATATATATCTATCTTTTATCAGATATATTTTTTGCAAATATTATTTCCAACCTGTGGTTTAGTTTCTTATTCTCTTCCTAGGGTCTTACACAGAGCAGAAGTTTTTAGTTATAATGAAATTTAGCTTATCAATTATTTCTATGATGGATTGTTTTTTGGTGTCATATCTAAAATATCATCACCATACCCAGTCATCTAGGTTTTCTCCTCTGTTATCTTCTAGGAGTTTTACAGTTTTGGTTTTGGACATTGAAGTCTATGGTCTAGTTTGAATTTAATGTCTGCAACAGGTATAAGGTCTGTCTAGATTCATTTTTTTTGCATGTGAATGTTTTGTTGTTCCAGCACCATTTGTTGAAAGACTATCTTTGCTCCATTGCATTGAAACCAAGCAGGACCCTGTGGGGCCTTCCCGGGCACAAAAACCCTTCCATGTCCCCCATTGATTGTTTGTAGGAAAAGGTTTCAGCCTCCTAGACCTTTCTTGAGTTCTAAAGGGCAGATTGAAACAGTTGCTAGAGGAATGAGGGAATACAGAAACAAAGGAAAGGCCATCAAGAAACAATAGGACAGTGGTGATGGGTCAGGGTCCTGGTTCCTCCTCAAGGGATATACATAACAATCTGATACATATCTCTGAGTTCTTCTACAGGAACTAAGGCCCCTACCCAGGTGGAGGATAGTAGCTTCAGGCTGAGCACAAGCATGTGGAACTCAGACTGGTTAGAACAAAAGGCTGACGATTGAAATTCCTGGAACACCATCCTGTTACTTCACCACCAACCAATCAGAGGAAGGTCACACACCCTGCAGACCTCCCCTCATGCTTTGCCTATAAAAGCTCTACCCCCGTAAACCATCAGGGAGTTTGGGTCTTTTCAGCATGAGCCACCTGTTCTCCTTGCATGGCCCTTGCAATAAACCTTTCTCTGCTCCAAACTCCAACTTTTCAGTTTATTTGACCTCACTGTGCATCAGGTACATGAACTTGGGTTCAACAACAGTATTGCCTTTGCTCCTTTTTCAAAGATCATTTGAGTGTATTTATTTGAGTCTATTTCTGGGCTCTCTATTCTGTTTCATTGGTCTGTTTGTCTCTTCTTTAGCCAATACCACACTGTTTTGCTTACTGTGGAGTTATAGTAAGTCTTGAAGTTGGGTAGCATCAGTCTTCCAGCATTGCTCTTCTCCTTCAGTATTGTATTGGCTTTTTGGGTGTTTTGTCTCCCCATGTACAAACATTGTTTATCTTTTTTTCTTTAAATTGGAGTATAGTTGATTTACAATGTTGTGTTAGTTTCAGGTGTACAGCAAAGTGAATCAGTTATACATATACATATATCCACTCTTTTTTAGATTCCTTTCCCCTATAGGGCATTACAGAGTATTGAGTAGATTTCCCTGTGCTATACATTAGGTCCTTATTACTTATCTATTTTATATACAGTAGGATAGATTCTCTTTCATTGCCCATTCCAAAAGAAATGACTTTAATGTGTCAAAATTTTTCTTTACATATAGTACACATTCTGAATACTTGTAGTACTATTTTTAAACCTTCAGTTTTTTCTCAGTTCTTCATAATTTCCTCATTTGCTTTGGTCTAATTCAGGTGTTCCACTTTCACCTGAATAAGTTTTTAAAGGACTTGAAATTTTTTCTGACTCTCTCATTCTCTCTTCCTGTTCTTTCTTCCCCTCACAGCCCCTGGTTTCTTATCCTCTTTTTTTCTCAATGTTCTTTGAGAGTGAGGCCTTGGATTAACAAGTGCTTCACACATTTAAAATAGCATCAAAGTGTTGTAAAGATCATAAACACATGGAAGAAAATAAGAAGAAAAAAACAGATGCAGTCTTTAAACATTACAGATAAAAAGCAAGTATTTCCTTCTATTACAAAATTTTAAGTAACTGTTTAGTGTTTTCTCAGAATTCTAGTCTCTATATTGAAATGTGGAAAATGTAATTTTTCTGAAAAATTCATAATTTGTTATAGTTTTCAGGTCAATTGCTATCACATTAATTCTGCCAACATAGACCCTTATTAAAATGAAACTATATTTCTTGAAACAAACATTTTCAGACTGGAAATTCTAAATTATCAAATTATATTTATTGGTATAAATTGATTTAGAAAAAAATGAATTAAGTGCATAAACTAGTTTCCATAAGATCACTGTAGTAAATTTTGCTGTTATATTTTCACAATTAAAATTTGCTATATGACTACTACAGACAACAATCAGTGAATCTCATCTTCATCAAACTAGAGGTTGGCAGTTCTTCATGTAGGGGATTGTATTTAGAAATTTCTTTGCCTTGTGAACTGATAGAGTACAAGTTGATTGGCCTTCAGGCCTGGGATCTTGGGTCAGGCCATTGATAAAGTTCAGTGGCTAAAAAAGAGGTCACTGATTGCTATTTATAATTTGTTTTCTGATAATTTTATCATGCACATGTACTCAGAGGCCATGGGTTGCAGTTCATAAATTGAAACAAATGAGTAAAAATATGTAAAACTAATTCTGTCAGTTTTCAAAGCACTAAGATATTTGTTATATTCATTTAAATTAGTATGACTTTATGCATTAACTCTAAAGCTGAGGTGGACAGTAGCAAAATATCATCCTGTGTGTGCTCCTTTATGAATTTTCAGATATGAGTATTTATAAAAATGACATAGATAAAGAATTGCAAAAGTCAACAGAAAATATAAAGAGTGTTGCTTTTCGTGTGACTCTGACTCACAATTCTTCATTGTTATTTCTTTTATTTCTTGATAGTCAAGAATTTAAACAATTATTTCATGTCTTTCATATACATAGTAAAATATTCCATCTAAAGTATATATATTACTTTTTAGACTTGTCACTGGTAAGTATTCATCTCTCACTATTTTTCAAATCTCTTTCTGGGTAAATTCTGCCAATACTTTTTTGGAGCCAAATGTTCTATTCTGCTTTATTGAAAAACACAATTCTATACTGAAGTTTTCTTAGCAAATTTTGTCTTATATTTAGTTAGGAAAATTCTTAATAGCTTGGAAAACATAGTATATAGCCATAGGTTAAAAGAATATTTTACTAAAAACAACAGTAAGAATAAGCTTTAAAAAGCAAACAAACAAAAAGAATAATAAGCATTAATTAAATCAAAATGCCAGTAGATATTATAAGACATTAAATTAATTCTGAAAATGCTTTCCTTTCATTTGTATTTTCTTTTGCCTGATTTTCATGGAATTCTGTGTGGATGGGAAATACAAGGTCATTTCAAACAAGGATGATTGCATAACGCAAGTCTAATCAAATTGAGAACTTAAAAAAAGGCTAGAGGTGAGAAGTATAGCTATTTCTACCAATGCTTTACTATGCAGAGGACATTGTAAGGAAAGCTTTCCTTGGAATTTTGTTCTTGAAAAGCTGAAAGCAGGTAACAGAGCACAGCAAATAATAAACAATCTTCAAGAAGTACATATGTGGCAACATAAATGAATATTTGATGTTGAATTTTGGACAGGTAGGATATCCATTACTAGGGATCACTCATTACCATGTTCCCTTTAAGGATAGGTCTATATCAGTTTTAAATAGTGTGATATGTTTAAATGACCAGAATCTTTTCCTAAATAATTCAATTTAAAATACATTCCTATTAAAATGTTTAAATGTCATGTAGAAGATGAGCATGGGATTAGGGGTAGGGTGTTGATGCCTTTTATATTAGCACATAAACTAAACTTGGTAGGAAAGATTACTCTAATGGTTAAGTGACTGTTACTAGGGAAAGTGGTGTTTCTGAGAAAATGATTGATCACACAGAGTGACCAATTTTATTTGGCATAAGAATCCACAATAAGAAAGGCTGATGTGTGCACAAATCAGACTCGGTGTGACCACTGTTAGTGGGGAGGCTGAATAAAACTGTAGTTAAAAATGAGAGCATTGGAATTGGACTGTCTCAAAGTCAACTTTGTCTCTGGCTCAATCTAGCTCTGCCCTAAGTGTGGGGAAGTTATTTAAATTCTCCAAACCCCAAGTTCCTTATATGTATTATAAATTAGAACTAATCAATTGGTGTGAGGAGTAAAATAGATTGTGTGTATAAAACTCTCAGAATAGTGGCTGGCACATATAAGTGTCCAATAGATGTTAATATGTTAAATGTTATTTAAATCTCACACTATTCTATAGTATGGTTTCTATGGTAAGATTTAACATGCTATAAAATAGAATGTTTATATGCTCATTGTATAGAAACTATTTTATACACATTAGTTGAAGATTACTATTAGTTGTGTCTCCAAGCATAATTTCTCCCTCAAGGGGGAGCAGTATTTCCCATGGAGTTTAGGACTATTAAATCTGTAAAGTGATCAAGCAGCCCATAAACTATACCATGGTGGCAGCTGCTATGTTTCCTTGCCACACTTACATAGATTCAGCCAATGAGAAAACAAGGAGCCCAAATGAATCCACAAAGTATATTACATAGCAATTTTATAGACTCAGAGAGAAACCTGGAGCTATACCTTAAAATGGGGCAAGGTAGACCTGCATGCTACTACAATGAGGAATATGGATGAGACTCTCCCATAAAAATATAGATAAGAAACTGCATGCAATAGCCATGTATCATTATTTGCAGGGCATATCACCAAAACTTGGTCAAGCATTTCATCAAAACTTGGTCAAGCATTGCCTATTGATCTATGTGGTTACATGCACTGTCTTCAGGTTACCATAGCAGATTTGTATCCCTACAAAACCATTTAGATTAAGAAGAGAACCAAAAGCTGGGGGATATTATTGACCTATTTCAAGCTCCTTAAGAGCTTCCCAAGTTCAGTATCCATTGTTACAGGTACGGCACTGTCACCATAATGTTGCTGTGCTTGTACCTCCAAATTTGAAAAAAGACTCAGTAGGACTGAGTCTCTCCTTCTCCTCCTCAAAACATACATTCCATCAATACTAAATGCTATAGTTTTCTGACATGCACACTTCCATGCACTTTTGGACATGCTACTCTTTCTGCTCAGAATTCACCTCTGCCAATACCCTCTAAATCTGATGAACTTTTATTTATTATTTAGAATTATCTTAAGTTCATAAATATGCTCTTCCTTTCTACTTTCCCATCAGATCATCCTCACTGTCCTGTGCCTTGGATATATTTCTGTTGTGTTCATAACATTAAATTATTATTTCTCTTTACATATTTATCTCTGCTAACAAGCTCTAACACCTTTAAACTCCAGTTCATGGTTCATGGGTTTGCATTCCTGGCATAGAGTTCTTTAAGTTTTTTGTTAAATTGAATTGAGTTGAATTTAATTAAATTGAATAGTTGTATATTTTTCTATGAAACTGTCCACACTCTTCCCTCACTCTCCTTCTAACCAATGACAAGTATTTGAGAGATAGACAGGTTTAAGGACACATCTTTTGAAATGGAGCAGAACAATGTTAAAAGATCCACAAGACCAATGCCTAGAATTAGACCATAGAAGTATAATACACAAACCAATAAGCTCACCATCTTGAGGACTGTAAAGATACTAGAAATATATTTTCTCTTTCTTTGCTGTGGTTTAGTCTTAAGAGGTCTGTATTTCCAGACTTACAGGAAACAGATACCATTAAAATATAGTCAACTATTATTGGTGAAGTTATTCATCTATTTAGTGAAGGAGGTAAAACTAATATTAGTTCATATCATCTTACACTTTGAATTAGTAATAAATTGTACTGAAAAGTCAGATAAATAGAGGATATGGACCTTCTCTGTCTAGTAGATGCTTCCAAGGAAATATAATTGTTTGACTTGCCAAGGAAGTAAACAACTATCTCATAATAGGCTCTTGGTGGAATTAAGATTGTCACATATTTCATTTAACATTTGTCACTGTAGAAATAAATTCACAGATGAAATTTTTGATTTGATCTGTTTGCTTTTTCTCAGGTGGGTCAAATTTTGGCTAAAGATAACAGCATCATGGATATTCTAACCTACCGAAATTTTCTAAACTTGTCAGATAATAACAATCACCAGGATACTTATTATACCTGTAGGTTATCAGTTAAATTTGCTGAATTTGTGTTGGACCCCAAGAATCTGGTTTTTTAAACCTGAAGTCCAGGTAATTCTTATTTTTCAACATACTTGGACAACTGCATCTCTATACTATTTTAATGAATGAAAAAATTTGGAAAATTTTCAGGTCTTTTTGATCAGAAAGTACCCTTTTTTTCCTTTGAGATATCTACTTTCCTTTCCAGATTTATCTCTCACCATTAATCTTTTTGTTTTTAAGAAATCGTCATGATTGACTGCCTACATGCTCCCTTTTTCTTTTGCCCATGCGGTTCTTGCACTTCGAATCCTGCTGTCCATGAGTTTCCTTCACTTGGCTGACCACATTCATCATCTGAGACTTAAATCTAGTGTCCTCTAGGAATGGCTCCTTGACATCCTATGACCGAGATGTCTCCACCTGTTGTACTCTAAACCAGTTGTGCCTACCATTAATGCTCAGCATTTTTCACTGTACTATTATTTTTTAAATCTTCTCAACTAGACCATAGATTCTTATGGGCAGGAACACTATTTATTACTCTTCATGTCCCCCAACTAGCCTAAATCTAACAATGGATGTCTAATAATGTTTACTAAAGGAATGAAGAGTACAAATTGTTTAGGTTCTATCTTTATAATTTTAAATCTCTAAACATGCATATCTTTTAGGAAATGTGCCTATTTTTCTTCTTGGTGTGTCTCCCATCTACATGAAGAACTGTCATGGCTAGTTTTATATTAGTAGCAAGAGGTTATTAACACAAAAAATTTAATTAACTAGTTTAAAAAAATTATAAAGTAATATATATGCAGATAGTGTAAGGAAATGTAAATTAAAAGTGAGCCTTCTTACCATCTCTAGTTCATGATAGATAACCATTATTAACAGTTTCTTGTTTGTACTTCTAGAAATGTTAATATACACAAAGCATATATAGGTAGATATAAATATCTTATACATATTCATATAAGTACAAATACACAGACACACATACATATATGTTTGTTTTGTGTATACTTTTATACAAGTAAGATAATATTATGTTTACATCTTGGAAAAATTCATATTAACTTATATAAATCCACTTCATTCTTTTAATTGGCTGTATATTATTCTACTTTATCATGATATAGTTAATCCCCTCCTACTGGGTAGTTAGGTTGTTTTAATTTTTTTCCCATTATAAATAACACTTCAATGAATGTTCTTTCATACAGTTCTTTGTGAAGTGAAGAATGTTTCTAATTAAAGTAATATGGATTTTGGATACATATTTCTGAATTAATCTTAAGAAAGACTGCTACAATTTATACTTCTATCAAGAAGAGAATGTTTCTCCATACTCTCACTAATTTTGTGTTATTCAATTTATATTAGGGTGATCTCATGTGTTTTAATTAGCATTAATTTACATACGAGTGAACTGGAGTATTTTGCATGTAATTAAGGATTTGTATTGCTGAAGCACATTGGTTCTTTGTCTTCATTTATCTTAGATGCTATTACATCTCAGTTTTTCTCTGCTTTAAAGCTCTCCCAAAGTTTGTTTTTTCATCTTTTGTTCTCTAGTTCTCTGTTCATTTTCAAAACTCTAGTTTCCATACCTTATTTGAAATATAAAATGTTTTATATAAGGTTAGTTTTCCAGTTTTGCCATTATATTCGTTCCATTAGAAAGGATCTGAGACTGATACAGACTTAATTTTTTTTCATTTTTTTTAAATCCTTGCAATTTAATGAAATTTGAACAGTAATATTTCCTCTGGGTTTTGATTTCCAGTAACTACTTACCTAGAATTAATAATACTTACTACCTGATCCACAATTACAGAAAAAACTTTCAAAGTTAAGAAACAGTCTAAGTTCGAGGTATAAAAAGAATATTCAGGGCTTCCCTGCTGGCTCAGTGGTTAAGAATCCGCCTGCCAATGCAGGGGACAGGGGTTTGATCCCTGGTCCAGGAAGATGCCACATGCCGCAGAGCAACTAAGCCCATGTGCCACAGCTACTGAGCCTGCGCTCTAGAGCCTGCGAGCCACAACTACTGAAGCCCGTGCACCTAGAGTCTGTGCTCCGCAACAAGAGAAGCCACCGCAACTAGAAGCCTGCACACTGCAACAAAGAGTAGCCCCCGCTCACCGCAACTAGAGAAAGCCTCGCACAGCAACAAAGACCCAACAGAGCCAAAAATAAATAAATAAATGCATAAATTTAAAAAAAAAGAAAGAATATTCATTTAAAAATATGGGATGCTTCCCAAATTTGGGTGTCATCCTTGCACAGGGGCCATGCTAATCTTCTTTGTATATGTCCAATTTTATTATATGTGCTGCTGAAGTGAGCACTAAACTTAATTTTTCTAATTATAGATTTGCCTATACTGGTATAATTTGTGTGTGTATGTGTGCTGCAGTATTTAATTTAACTTGTTTCACTGCTACCTAAGTGCTTTACTAAGTGTTCTGGAGCTGCACTTGATGAAAAACACTAAAATAATCTGCATTATAAGTTTTGTGTATGCTGAGTCTTCAGAATATTTCATCTATCTTCATCCAATCCTAAAATAATAAAGATAAGCTGGAGATAACTTTTAATTATTTTAGTATTTTAGTAATTTCTTTTTTTATTGAAGTATAGTTGACTTACAATATTTAAGTATTAGTTTCAGGTGTACAACATAGTGATTTAATATTTTTATAGATTATACTCCATATAAAGTTATTATAAAATATTGGTGATATTCCCTGTGCTATACGTTACATCCTTGTATCCTATTTATTTTATACTAATTTCTTAATAGTCAGTCCTACATATATCTTAAAACATTACCTCACTTGCCATTAGAAAGGTCTTTTTTTAAAGCTTACCATCCTGTTTTTACCACCCTATTTTTAAAGTGTATTTAAAATTTTTGCATCTTAAAGCATTTATGCTCATATATTAGCTTCTTTTAAACTATAGTTGAAAGGAGATATTTATGTTTGTTACGTTTTGTGTACGTCTCTCTCCCCCCTCTCTCTTTCTCTCTCCTAA
This sequence comes from Balaenoptera musculus, assembly GCF_009873245.2. Classification (NCBI taxonomy): domain Eukaryota; kingdom Metazoa; phylum Chordata; class Mammalia; order Artiodactyla; family Balaenopteridae; genus Balaenoptera; species Balaenoptera musculus. The sequence goes on along the minus strand of NC_045791.1, from coordinate 38,590,905 downwards.
AGGAAGGCAGGTACACAAGTCAAGAGGAGAAAGGTAACTGACCCCTTGACCAAGTTGTTCTGTTTGGTGAGGTTGTACCACATTGCCCTTGTGAGGTTTACAGTAAAAGCGGAGCAGAGGTCTGGAGTAGAGGACTAAAGCGTTAGGATCAAAGTCCTAATTGTCTGTTTTCTTGAAGTTAGGGTTATTGGCAGCTGCCATTATACCATCCATGCTGCTGTCACCCAGCACAGCCAACCAGCATGCACTAATTGCAGTGGCCTTTTCATCAAGTAAGATCATCCCACTAAACACAAAGAGCTGTCTTTCCATTAGCACAGACAGTAGCCAGCTAGATCAGCTGGGCTCCTTGAGTATGATTGGACTGTCATATTGTTATGATTTGTTCAAGTTTAGAGCATTTAGCAGATACCCTTTGCACCTCTCTTTGTACCTGAATACTATAACCTGACTGCCCCTATCATTTAAGAGGGTACTATAGCTTTTCAAAGTTCAGCAGCGCACAATTGCAGGCAGGCAACTGGTTTCTGACAAGAGATCAATACTGTCCTTCCAAACGCTGGAGTCAAGCTGCTGGGTCTGTCAGAGGGATGTGTGCTGTAATTGGATCATGGATGCTGCAAGTCATCTGAGTTTCCCTTCAGCACTGTCACAGCTGTCAGATGTCATCCCTTTGTACAGCTGTCACTGCGGGAGGGTTGGGGCTCTTTTTCCGTTCTAACCCAATGCAAATGTCCACTTAGCAGATGAATATTGAAGATATTAGACACTTCTTTATGCCTTTATGCAAAATAAAGATCTGTGTCATCTGTGAATTTCATGGAAATAAGTTGCAATTTATTCACTGTGAGAAAAGTGAAGTGAAGCCTGTAAAAATGAGAAATTATTTGGTTCAGGCTATTAAAAAAAAGGAATATTTTACAGAATAAACAACAATATGCAGATATTTTTCTTGAGATGGAAAAACTAATACTGTGCAGTATTTAGAATGGTCACCTGATATTTGATTATATATATATATATATATATGTATGTTTTGCTTCATCTATAGTCTCAGAAAAGGGACAAATCTTGAATAGATTGGGATCCTGTTAAATCATTAGAATTTATTGAAAAATATAAACCCAATATCTGTTTTAAAGTAGCAATATAATAAGATTTAAGGAATGCAGTTATAGTTAGAATCAGGTCAAGGAGTCTCAAGAAAGTTTTTAAGACAGGAAGGGCAGTCTCAATAAAAATGAGTATGCTGTTTTGGTCACTGAAACCTTTTTTCTAAGTTATTACAAGTTAAATAGAAAGACATGTTCATAGCTGGGAAAATAATTGATAACCAGTGAATGGCTTCTATCAATTTCAGTCAATTTGCTTTTGTTTAAAGAGAACAATCAATAGAAATGCATTTTATTTTATTGTATTTATTCTTATAACACTATATTTTTAAAAACAATGAGTGATTAGCTTCCAGAATTGCACAACTTGAGTCATGTGCACTTGCAACACGTAGTAAAAATGAAGAGATGTCGCCAATGTGGTTTTGGCAATTGTATTCTTAATTCAGGAACTTCCATTCATCATATTGTGATTGATCTGTGAATTTCCCTAGACTCTCCTAGAATAAAGTACAATCTTAACTTTTTAAAAAAAATCATTTTCTTCCTGTCTCGCTAAGCTGATGTCAGAATCATTTTTTTGGATGGTCGACAGGGTAATTTTTGATCTGGGTGGCTGACTTCCTTTTTCTTGAGGTCCAGACCACATACCACCTTCTCTGTCAAGCAAGCAGCCTGCACCGGCCCCAGTGACAGAGTAGCATGAACCTTATTTTCCAATATCTAACCTTAGCATTCTGTCATACACCAGGGTACTCACTGGGTCAGCCCCTCAAATATCCAAACTTTTTCCCCCCATCTGGCATTATGAGGTGACCTTCACCTCATTTGCAGTGGCTCAAGTTGTTTGGACCCTAACATTAGTGGCTGCCAAAATCAAAACATAGACATTTGACATACAATGTGGGGTAGGGCAGTAAGAAAGGAGGGAACCAACCACAAGAAAATGCACATTCATTTAAAAGACAATGTATTTGAAATGATTGAAATATATGCTAATCAGGATAAGAAGTATTACATTTCCCCTTTTGCCTCAGTTAGCACTTTTCTCTCAATGTGATTTTACTTTTACAAGAAGCAGGATAAAAATCCTTCGAATATTAAAGTGTTTTACTCCTATAAAACGAATTATTTAGCAATCAAATCTTAGTTGACTATCACTCGTATAGAAAAATGGTCTTCCATAGTTACTTGGGCAGAAAATATAAGAATGAATGAAGTAAAAATTTTAAACTTAGTTTCTTAAGGTTATTCTTCTGTGATGATAACTTTATATGCAACTCCGGTGACTCAAGTAGGCACACTCTCTCTCTCTTTTTTTAATATGGCTTATGGCTAATTATATCAGAGATCCAAAACAATCATTTTTACATTTGCATTAATAAGGATGTCACATGACCACATTGAAGTAGAAGTATACATCAAAGGTAGATTAAAGGTTGGTTAAGCATCAAACCATGTTCCATATGTAAATTTATAGCAATGATGTGCTATAGAAAGATAGCTTACCCTCTATTTCTCTGCTACTAAATAAAATTAAAAATTCACAACTCTGGTTTATGGGATTTTAAGTGAATTTGATCTCTCTTTTGGGCAGGGCAAATAAGTGTTTTGTGATGTATTATTTTATAAAAAAAAAAAAAAAGACCATCGTTCTGGCTCATTTAATTTTGCGAGTGAATGATCTAAGATTAACTACAGACTAGTCAGTGCAGTTTAAAAGCTGAAAGCAATTTTCAGCCGTAGATGGTAATGCCACATTCAGTCCACAACCGAATGACTCTAAATGACTAAGCTTCGAGGTCTTTGTATATGACCACAGGGCCTGATAAAGACATAGGAACACAGTAAAAGCACAAAAATGGTTCCAATTTATTTGGTGCCATCACCTTAATGAGATTAATACAGACGTGTTCGTGTGCCTAATTGGTGATTTTGTTTTAACTAGTAATGAAGGATTAAAACTTCAGGCAACAGGCTGCTTGCTGGAAAGAGGATTTGAGAGGAAAAAAAGATTTTAATCACAAAAAGGAAACCTGTGAAATATACCACTGCAAAGTTAATAATAATTCTCTAAAAAAAGAACTGATTAAAATGGATACCCTGGATGGTCCCTGGCGTTTTGGGAGAAAGGGTGATTTTATGAGCAGACCACATATTGCTTTTATTTACCTACCAGTAGACCCTTTGGCATACGAAAACATATAAAACTGTTACTTCTAATGAAAAAGTGTTAAAACTGAAAAGCATTGGCCCTCAGGCTACTGTGGAATTTAGAGTATGTAGCATTTTATTCTAATTCATTTTTAATGACTTACTATAACCGAATGACCTGTGGCTAGCTGTCCCACTAAATCCCACAGCATCCCAGTAAATCAGAGCTTCTTTGGAGAAGCTTCACCTATGACTTGCTATGGGTTTGCCTCCCTTCAAAGTCTAGTTGTAACCATTTAAATGCTAACACTATTAAGCATGCTGCCAAAACACAAACACTCAGCCTAAGTCATTAAAATTTAATTATAAGGGGGCAGCTGAGCCCAGTTTGAGTTTTGAGTCTGAAAAATCTTATTTAAAAAAAAAAACTAATAACAAAACTACCCAACCAAACCTATCAGCATCTGTCTGTACTGGCCCAGTGAACTATATTTAAATAAAATTGCAGGTTTTACCAAAGTTCACATTAAAACATATTTGGGTTATTACTCATCTATCCTAACGGTAAAACGGGCCATTGTTTTACCTCGTCGTTGGTGGTGAGTTGTATAACCTGTGCCTTGTATATCCCTGCCAGCATGTTAACTTTGTCTCTCAGAACAAATAGTAAAATAAAGGAACTATATCCTTCCACTGCCAACTGAATAAAACCATATTATCTAGGTCATTCTCTTCCCCACGAAACTTTGGCCAGTGCTAAGATGTCTTTTTGATTACTTAAAAATCCCTGAAATGCAAGAATTTGGTCTTTGATGTTCTATTATGAACCACTTTAAAAGGACTCTGGTAGTGATACAGCGCAGTGTAAGATGCTACCTTCCCGAAGAATGAAGACAGAAATATATTTTACATTTCTTGTCATATTGAACTTTAAGACATCCTGACTGCTTTCTCTATAATTTAAACATCACAGCCAAAATGGCAACATGCTTTGTTCAGTTCCAGTTGTGTGGAGTTTTAGTGCTTCATTGATTCAGAGGAAGGCTGAGGCTGGCACAGGGAGCAGGGCGACGGAATCACAGTCTCACTGCAGCATGTCAAGCCATTATATCTGGGACCAGAATGTCACCGTGGTCTCAATGGTTCGTCAGCTGAAGGATATGGCTAACAAATGTAAAACCAAACTTCAGAGGAGCTGGTTTTCTGTGCTAAGTGATCTGTATTCCCTCGGAATTTACTTTCCCCTAACCCCGTGAAATTAACAGTACTTTCTGACATTCGACCCCCTGACCTCCCACATAATAAGAATTTAAAAAGCACCATGCATGAGTGTGTCTCTGTAATGCAAAACTGGAAAAATGACCATGTCACAGTTTTATTATACAAAACCTTCTCCATCTCCATTGCATGCTTCATATATGAGTGCTCAGTTTAAAGTTATTATAAAGAAAAACACAATTTTAAGAGTAATAATTCACTGTTCGTGACTTTTATAGACAATAAATTGTAGCAAATACATATTGCTACCAAAAAGCTTTGTACTCCATTAATGCAGATATTTACCAAGATGAGTGTTAAAAATAGTCCGCTAGAAGACTCTGATGGTTCAAAGGAAGGGGTTTCCAGGGAGCCGATTGCCAAGGGTGCAAGTGCATGCACAATGTGTAGGTCTCAAGGTTTAAGAGGCAGAAGCAGGAAAGTGTTATGTGGAAATGATTTTGTGTTATCAGGCTCAGGGGATGACAGCATACAAGAGTAAGAACAAGGTGCTATGTGGCTTTTTCTTCACTGTGAAGTAAAGATTGGCAGCTGGAAGTAAGGCTTACAGACAGACCTGCACACAGGACCTCTTCACCTAGGACTCATAATCACTACTCAAAGGAAAACGCATTTACCAGGGAAAAGCGGCTGTAGCCATCAGAAGTGTGCTTAAAACACCACTTAAATATCACTTTATACGCTATTACTTGCAAACTGTGGCTTCGTATTAAATTATACTTGCATAGGCTTTTGCTTAGGTGCTGATAATGCTTTTGAGGTTGCATTGGTGAAGAAGAATTTAGGCTGCTTTACAAGAGACGTGACCAGAATATTCCATGCAGCTGACAGTGACAGGGTGAAAAATTGCAGAACTGTACTTTCTTTCCCCATATAGATTGTAATTTTAATTGTCATTGTGGCCCTTCTGTTTTAATTATGGGACTTCTTTGATATATACCAGGACATCGTATTGAATGAAAATATGGTGCTATAATAGTCTCTTTATAATTAATGACCACATGTAGATCCTGGTGCATAAAAGGGAAGGAATAAATGAACAATTTATTTAACTAGGTTTTGGATTTCTTTCTGTCTTCCAGTGAATATAAAATGATCCCAGGGCTTCTGAGAATGTTTGATATAAGAACTGCACAGAATATCTAATAAAATTACTTTAGGCTGGATTACAAAATGTATTATGTTTTAAAATGTTTTACCCCAATATGGTAAAATGTATCTATTTACCACATTATTCTTTTAACATTTCATCTGAAACCAAAAAAAAAAAAAAAAAAAATCGTTTAAATTTATTTACAAGCATATTTTAAATGTGTGTATTCTTAGATTTTCCTTGTGGTATAACTAATTCTTACAGGTAAAATGAGGGGTCAAGAAAGAGACTTTTGAAGCTTGACTTATCAAACTGCAAAAAAAAATTCTCTTTGAACTTTTTCTTTTAAAATAGATCTGTGCTGTATCTTTTCTCTGAAGGAATAAATTTTTTCTTAGTTACTACTAATAAACAGAAGCTGTTTTTCTACAAATCAAAAATGAGTTGTCTCTTCATAGGCAATTTAAGTGCCCTGAAAACTGTGAAGACAAAACGAAAAAACCACAGCAAAGGCTTAACATTGTTCTCTATCACGTAACACGCTTACCATATAGAACACTGTGACACAAATATGCTGGGCTCATATACATTTCAAGAGAGCCAGACCTCTATGGATTTCTGGAAAGCAGACTTATTTGTCCAGGGTCTGTCACGGTAAAACAGGAAAATGCCCCCTGACAAGCTTCTGCTAATTTTATTGTGGCACGGAGTCCTGTGCATACATCCTCTACTGTATGACTGCAGTTCAATTGCAGAGCACGATGAAATTGGATCGGCAGAGACAGGGACTACCCTGGGGTCAGCTGTGACCATGCCACTTCTATGTGATGTCTAGTTGGGGTGATGGTGTGTAAATAAACGTAGAGAATTGCAAATCTTGTCATGGCCACGCAGAACAGCTCAAGCATTTAAAGATGGTTGCCCGCAAACCTAACTGGAAGGTGGTTTCTCTGTGTGGTGGCTGAGGAAATACTCAGTTCCTTGCTAGAGTCGTCTTCTTGACATATCTGAAAGTACTGACCCAGCATTATGTTGCTGAAGGGCTTAATCACTAAATAGTTTTTCATTGTAGTGGAAAGTAAAGAAACAAGCTAATCACGTTTGAATATTGTGCTTTTAGAGGTATAGTGCTGATACCAAGGACACTTTTTATTTATATTATCCTACTTTGATTTATTTGTTTTTTTTAAATGAGGTGAAGCATCTTAAAGTCTTACTGTTTATTGAATTTAGCACATTAAAGTTCTATGAGTTCTTGTCATTATTATGAACTTTCCTAATGTTAGAAAATAAAATATTATAGAATTCACATTTTCTGCTTATGAATCTAATTTTATTTAAATACTACTTACAGTACTCATTAAAATATACTTAGGTTTTCCTACCTTCAACTCATAAGATGTATTTTGTACCAGTTTTGCATTTACACATATCTGTTTTTCTGTTACTTTTCCCACATGCCAATTACCTTTCATTACAAATTTATAAAATCATTTACATTTTAGCAGTTTAAATGTTTCTGCTGACATTTTGTAACTATTACCCTCTTCTAGAATGGCATATGTTCAGGCAGTTAATAAAAAATTAAATGGAATAGCACTAGACAAGGTGAGGCTTTGTATCAGAGTGTTCTCCACATTTCTGAAAATACCATCTTTGTGTTGCCAACTGTGAAGTGAGGTTAGGGCTGTGCCAATATGTGTATTTGTCACAACTGTCACAGAGACCACGGACTAGCCAATCGCACAGCCCTTAATTAGACAGTTCTATTTTGCTTTTTAGAAATTATCCTCATGTAAAATGGTGTCTAAGACTCAAGAAAGGTGCTGAGAGCTAAGAATGCCAAAAATGCCAGCAGAAAAACACTTTGATTTTTTTGGTAGAAGATTTATTAACTGCTGCATGATTTCTTAAATATAGAAATGAAATATGCAACATAAAAGAAATTGTATAAATGTAGCAGGAAAGAAAGGCAATGTTAAGGATTATTGAAATAGCAATAGGCTGAATTAAACATTACCATGGTATAATATGTTTTCGTATGGATTTTGGAACTATAAATTAAAAAATCTACAAAATGAGCATTCAATTAGTGAAGAGATCATGGATGCCTCAAAAATCTTTATAGGTTCACCATTGTGATACTGGCTTTATTTAAAAAATTCCATTTCAATTATCTATTACTGAAGGTAAATTACCTATTTTGGTCAAATATTATTTATGTTTAACATTTAAAAAATTCTAGAAACATCTATATATAGCATAATTCTATATTTTTTTAGAAAATAAATTCAGAGTTCTTCATTCTCAAAGTAGAGTGTATTGAATACCTTGCTATATCTTAAAACATTATTTTAATTTTTATAATATATTTATACACAGTTGTAAAGTTTCATGGAGAATGAAGTAGATAAAAATATATCAGTAAAATTGTGTCTGTGCAGTTATTTTATCTTCATATGCATTTTCCTTGTCTGTGAAAATGCATACTAATATACCCTTTTACTGATATTATCTTCATACATTTTTACATTTTGAAAATTGGAAATTGAAATTACATTTATCTTTTAAGTAATAAATCATCAACACACTTGGTAATGTTTGCCAGTGATATTGCCTTTGGATAAAAATATGATGAATTTTATAATATTGCATATAAGTAAAAGTAAATCAACATGATTTAAAAAATATTGTCAAACTTATTATAAACTTCTTCTTTTATATGATTTCGTAGGTCTTAAGGTTTTTAAGCTAATTTCATCCAGAGTAGAAATACTTTGGGTTCCTGGAACCTGAGGGTGGGAAGTCCTAAAAATCCCAGTAAATGAAACCTACACAACATCATAAAGAACCTTTTTTAAGAAATTAATAAAGTAGATGGAAGATTTAAATCTCTAATTTAGATGGAAGAAATTTAGTTTATTTGTTTGTTTTTAACAGTGGAAATTTCATGTATGTTATGAGCAAAAAAAAAATCTAATTTGGGGTAACTTGCACGGTTCATCCCATTTTAAATCTTTATTCAATAGGCATATCAGAGAAGTTTTAACAGTCATAGCAGATTAACCTTGCCTGTGCTTTTGGAGGCTAGTCATCTGATGAATTTACATGCAGCTGGATGAAAATGCTATTTGGAGAGAGATTGAGAGTTTATTTGATTAAATCCCTTTCTCCACTACCTTGACCTCTTTCTTGTGAAATAATCAGAACTGTTTAGCAAGAATATTCAGGCATTAATAATGAATTGCTTTTGAGCTGGTTTCTTCTGCATGCAACAAGCCCATTGGTGTCCCTGATCTTTTCTTTTTTCTTTTTAAAATTGCGCTTTATTTAATGAACACTGTGATTAGAAACAGTAAGAAATATATCTTTGAGAAATTTTCTTTTATAATTTGTAGGCCATTTTACTAGTAGTACTAATTGCTGTGCTTTCACCTCCCTCTTCTTCCAAAGACTGTCTCCCCACGATCTGTATGAAGATGGGATGTGTTAGGCAGGGCCATATACTTCAGTATGATTGGATGGCAGCTGTGTGGTTTATCCTCACCAACTGTAAGAGTGGTTTTGAGAGTTCACAGAATACTATGATGTTAAATAGTGCCATTGTTTGTGATACCGTGGTTTGTGTACTTATGTACTTCCTCCATAGAGCTTTGCTTTCTAACAGTTTCGTTGCTCAGTTTAATCAGATCACAGTTATTTTTTGGAACAATTATTCGGTCATATTTCATAGACTCTGATTTTTAAGAAACTTTAGAGATAGCCTAGTGCGAGCTATTTTTTTTTTTTTTTTTTTTAGAGAAAGAAAATTATCTGCAAGGAGATTAAATTAATACCCTATCTTGTACAGCTAGATATGAGTTGATACCAAATCCACTTTGGGTTAGGAAAAAGGAGGGCAAGGTATAGCTGTTTTCCTCTTCCATTTGAAATATAGTTGAAAGATAAGGTATTCACATATAAAAAGGCAATTAGCAATTAATGCTAGTTACAGATGAATGAAATAGGAACTCCTTACCCTTAATGTTAAGAAGAGGAATTTACCTCCTTCACATCTCCCTGGAATGTTACTGGATGAATCTCGGGCTTTATTTGGCAATAAAACATTGGTCAGTCTTTGGGAGATAAAATAACTTTCAAGTGTAACTTTGACATGAAGTAATAGGAGCAAGTGGAAATTTTTAAAGTGCGGTGCTGTCACTCCTGGCATATTTAATGCTCTTGATAGTTGAAGGTGGCAGATTTTCTGTGTACATACATACACTACTGTACTGTCACCCATTATAAAGCTACAGTACCTTGTCTTTATACTAAATTGAGCTTCATTATAATGTGTTTCTTGATAATAACATGCACTTGACTATAATATGTAAAATGCTTGGCTTTCATGAACAACTCTATGGAAAAGTTGTACAGTATCTCATTTGCATTTAGCAATTATGTTACATTTACAATATACTAAGCTGTAGAAAATCTAATCTAACATCATAATTTAAAATAATAATTTCCAGGGCCTTACAAGTAGGATACAAGTCAGATTACAATAACACATTGTACTATTTCTCTGTTGAGTAAAACAGAATTGCTTCACTATTTTTTCCCTCAAAATTATTCGGGAAAGATTTAATTCTTTAATAATGAGAATAGCATTACATTGAGAGGGAAAGACCATTTAAATTGTTCATAGGTAGGTAAAATTTGTCTTTCTTGATCATAAATTAGTCATTTTGGGGGGATCTACCCATATCATTAATATACTAAGTTTAGGGGAGAGGTTTTATGACACACAAATGACCTGATAGCAATTCTGTTGTAAAGACCATATATCTGATTTTCAAAATGTCTATATTTTTAATTATGAAGTGAAGTGATACATAATTCAAAAATTCACATTCAAGAATAACAGAAAAAATAGAAAATAAAATAATTTTCATAGTGACATCCAAATACACTCACTCTCAAACTTTTGTTATATTTTTTGATGTTTCAGATCCTATAAATGTCACATGTTGCAAATTTGATGCTTAATTTGACCACATGGATTTGAGGGTGGGTTTTTTTTCTAATATTTATACATACATATATGAAGATTTCTGAAAAATATATAATCTATTTAATAAATATGTGCGAAACTATGATGTGCAATTCACTCTAGAGTACATGTTAGAAAACACAATCTTGCCACCAAGTATTTTATGATGTATATCGGAAATAACATTTTTACATATTAATTATAAGAATAAAGTCAGCAGCATAAAAGAATGAAAACCGCAGCTGGTAAGGAAAGAAGTCATATTTAATAGAGGATCAGAAAGTGCTTCATGGAGAAAGTTTTATTTTAGATGAGGCTGAAGTTCAATTCAATTAAACCCAGGAAGCATTTATTATCATCAACTATGATATGATCTCTGCTCAGAGGGAGCTTATAATCTAGTTGCAATAAGGACACATTGGAAGGGACAACAAATTCTATGTGAGCTGTTAGGAAAAGCCTTGTGAAAGAAGTCACATTTGACCAAGATCTTAATTAAATGAGATAAAGAGGGGGAGGAGGGAGCATTCTGGGATGAATGAAAAACATAAGAAGCATAAGAAAAGAGAAAATATTAGGGTGTGAAAGAGCATGTATCTTCTGAAAAGAGAAGACTTGCCAGTGTGGCTGAATCATGGGAAACTGCAGCATTGTGATAGCTGGTGAAATAAGAATGGAAGCTGAGCTTGAAGCATCTTGTATGTCTGACCAGCCAAGTGACATCTGTCCTGATTTCTTTTCTCCTTTTTCTTTTCACCTTTTTTCCCTTCTTTATTTTTTCTGTCTCTTCCAGGAAGATACCCTTGACAGTTTTGCAACAGCTCAGTTAGAATGGGAAGAAAGAGAAATGGAGAAATTTCACTTCAGATTGAGGCAAAGTCAACTGCTGGAAATAGGCTGAGTGCAATCTTAACTTCTGAATGATATTATGCCCCTGACAACGTTTGTGCTTAACAATTTCCATTGCATTCTTTACTTTGTTTCCAATTAATAAGACAATAATACAAAGTAGAGACCTTAAGTGAGAAATTTAGACAATAGTCCTTGTAGCTAAGAAAATCAACACCTTTCTATTCCCAAATTATACAGATTAATTTTAGGGTAAATTAAATGCCCAGGTTATTGTTCTGCCTCCTTTCTGCTTTATTTCATAAACAAATCTTTATTGAGTAGGAAGTAAGTAACTTCTTTTTTAAGAACTTTTTTTTTTTTAACATCTTTATTTCTTTATTGGCGTATAATTGCTTTACAATAGTGTGTTAGTTTCTGCTTTATAACAAAGTGAATCAGCTATACATATGCATACATCCCCATATCCCCTCCCTCTTGCATCTCCCTCCCACCCTCCCTATCCCACCCCTCTAGGTGGTCACAAAGCACCAAGCTGATCTCCCTGTGCTATGTGGCTGCTTCCCACTAGTTATTGGTTTTACATTTGGTAGTGTATATATGTACATGCCACTCTCTCACTTTGTCCCAGCTTACCCTTCCCCCTCCACGTGTCCTCAAGTCCCTTCTCTAGTAGGTCTGCCACTCTTTGGCTCTATCTATTTCCTGGCTCTATCAAATTCTGTATGTCAGTAAGGAGAAACCACAGCAAATAAAATTAATTTTATTCAATTTTATATTCTTTAAAAAAACTATTTTTTTTTTTTGGTTTGACTTTTTCCTTCTCTTGCAAATAAGCTTTTACTTAGAAACTAAAATCAATAAAAATGTGCCAAAATTTAGAAAATATTTAAAAGAATCATATCCTCTCTAAATATACTTCATGTTTATACCAGATGCAAATATTTCTAATTTAAAGCAATGTCTTCGTATTACTTAGAAAACCTATGAGAAATATCTTAATCATTAACTACATAAAGCAGTTACTCTAGAACAATCATATTGGGAAATATTACGTTTTAGCTATTTTTTATTCCGTATTACTCAATTCTGTGTAAAAAAAAAAAAGTTTCATCCCTTCTTTGGGAAATCTGCAAGAGAACAATACTGGGAAGATGTATTTCCAGGAACTAGTGTAAATGAAAAAATGAGAGAAATACAACAAAAATATATACTTTACCAACAATGTCGATTTATCTCCTATTTCTAAATACTTATTGGCAAATTAACTTTGAATTTGACTAAATTCTAATGAAGGCTAAAATTGTAGAAATACTAACATCAGCAAAATGGGTGATCTGATTCATGATGGGCTAAACCAAGTTTTTTTGTTTTTTTTTTTATTAATTAATTAATTAATTTATTTTTGTCTGTGTTGGGTCTTCGTTGCTGTGCTAGGGCTTTCTCTAATTGTGGCAAGCGGGAGCCACTCTTCATGGTGGTGCGCTGGCCTCTCACTATCACGGTCTCTCTTGTTGCGGAGCACAGGCTCCAGACGCGCAGGCTCAGTAATTGTGGCTCACGGGCCTAGTTGCTCCGTGGCATGTGGGATCTTCCCAGACCAGGGCTGGAACAGGTGTCCCCTGCATTGGCAGGCGGATTCTCAACCACTGCGCCACCAGGGAAGCCCTAAACCAAGTTTTTTAATGCTCAAAATATTTAGAAATTTTAGAATGTTTAGAAGAATGTTTTATCTGTGTTGTGTACAACCAGGATGAGGTTGGCAAGACATTTTATTAGTACATTGCTTTATCGAACAACTTGACTCTGACAATATTCTAGAAGTTTAACTGGATTTTTTTTTTATAAAAATCAAAAATGGAATTTAAAAAAATTCTCCATTGCCTTAATCAATCAGCCTTTCTAATATCATAGAACCTACTTGATCAGCAAAGTCTTCACATCATCCAACCCAACTCCCTCCAGGCAAAGTTGAAAGTTCAAATTCAGTTCCATATATCAATATTTCGCTTTGTGATATAAAGTTATGGAACATAGCATGTGCCCTCCTGTAGAAAGAGGTTTGGGGACTGGAATCGACACCAGAGGTAAGGGCTGTATTTCAAAACTGAGTTTGCCCTGAGAAAGATGTCACATAAACAAGCATATAAGTTCATCACTTTAGAGCCCACTCCTCGTTTTTCTTAAAAAGCCTTCATTGTGGGGCTTCCCTGGTGGCGCAGTGGTTGAGAATCTGCCTGCCAATGCAGGGAACACGGGTTCGAGCCCTGGTCTGGGAAGATCCCACATGCCGCGGAGCAACTAGGCCCGTGAGCCACAACTACTGAGCCTGCGCGTCTGGAGCCTGTGCTCCGCAACAAGAGAGGCCGCGACAGTGAGAGGCCCGCGCGCCGCGATGAAGAGTGGCCCCCACTTGCCGCAACTAGAGAAAGCCCTCACACAGAAACGAAGACCCAACACAGCCATAAATAAATAAATAAATAAATAAATAAATAAATAAATAAATAAAATTAAAAAAAAAAAAGCCTTCGTTGTGCAGAGCAAAATGTGTCAGTATATCCTTTAAGTCTAGTACAGCAAAACTTTCACTGGAGCACAAAGGACTGCATTCGTAGTCTGAAGTTCCTTCTCATTTCAGTAAAGTCTCAGGGTCTCTCGGCAGTTTTCAATTTCATTCCTTGGTTACCTCAACACTCTCGAAGTTTCGCTCCTAGATCTTCTGTGCTTTCCTTAGGACAATAACCTCATCCCACAATGAAAGGCGGTGGAATCTACTGATTTTGGTCATAGGTCAGTCATGGGAACTGGGCAAGGAATAAGGAGTAAGGAAGAATGAGGAATTCAAGACCATTCTGAGTGATGGGGAGGATGAGGTGCTATTAATAAAATTAGAAAATTAGTAAGAAAGCATGCTTGAAGAAAGTGGTAAATAAGAAAGCAAAATTCTATTTTACTTTGAAATTTATGGCTTGATGTTTTGCTAACCTTCATGAGAGTGGTTTTGGCCCAATTGTGAGAAGCAATCCACATTTCAGGAGAGTAGAAGTTGGTGGATGATGAGATGTGTGGTAGAGATGATAGAGGACAATTTTAAATACTTGGCAGCCAAGGTAAAACCGAAGATGAGACGATGTCTTGAAAATGAAAAGGGAAAATTTTTTCTAGGGCAGAGAACTCACGCCTGGGTTGAAACGCTCTAGAAAAGTGAAGGGCAAGCAAGTTCAAATGAAAGAAGCATCACTTTCTTGAACAAAGACAGAGACTAAAGGCAAGGGGGAAAAGTTGAGGTTCTGAAGTAGAAGGGGGTGCTCACAGCAGATAAACTCCATCTTCTCATGAAATGGTAGCCAAGGCAATTTGCAAAAGTGGGCTATTCTTTTGAGCAACGTGGAAATTGTTTCAGAGTTCCAACTGGGAAATATAATGAAACCTCTCTCTCTCTCTCTCTCTCTCTCTCACACACACACACACACACACACACACACATGCACACACGCACAATGTAAAAAGAATCCTGAGAAGTAGTGAGAGCCTGGCTATGGTTTAGTAGAGTTATTCTACATTTATTCTTCCAAAATACCCTATTAGAGTGGGGTTTCAATTTCTAATTGTTTTCTCCATTTCAGGATTTTGATTCTTATAATAAAATTTTAAACACTGTGTCAGATTTAATGTGTTTGAGGCCATTCTGTGCCAACTTTGTAAAATTTTTCCTTATGGTGAACTGAAACTTTCCTCTCTGTAGCTCTGGTGTTAATCTGTCAGAAAAAAACCCCTACTCCCTCATTAGGAGTCCTTGTCAAATGCTATTGCATCCTTCTTTGCTTTCAAAACTCTAAACACTTTCTTTTGTTAAATAATTTCTGATATCACTGAATTTCTTTCATCTTCAATGAGAAAAAATTACACATGATTTTGCCTGAGAACTGAATATACATTTAGAAATAGCTCTTAGCTCAAATAATATAAATTGTTACAAATAAAGACCTATTGCTTGATTTACTTTCTGTTTTGTGTATGTTTATATAAAAATTGTTCTATTTGGCTGGAACTCGATTCAATCAATTTACATAAATCCATGCTAACATTTCCAAAGATAGAGTGTCATGAGGATAATATGGAGGCAAGGAATCAGTAATAAGATTTATAAAAGACCTTGAGAAAAATATTCAAATATTTTTATTATTTGGAATTTTTATTCTTGATATTAGGAGGAAATGGACTATATATTAATCCCCTATGAGTAAATTTATTCCTGGAGTGGGGTTGGCATACTTTAGAACAAATGTGCGTATTTCTTATTCTCATTGCATTTTTCCAGATGATAAGAAAATGATTGGAAAATTACTTTTTATGGTTGATATCCTAGCTTTATTAGCTTTTTCCCAATGTTGTAGAGTAAGTCCACATGTTTATGAGCATTTCCTCTACTGTGAGTGCCTATATTCATTAAAAAGAAAATATTCATTAAGTTATACTCCTCACATTATGTCTAGATAAGATTAATTCACTTATACAATATGATAATATTCTTCTTCATAGATTGATTTCTTTATTGACCACCATTTAGATTCATTAGTTATTGATATACATGTTAAAATGTGGGAACATTCTCATGTGTTACAGGACTGTTTTTCTTTGAAATTTAATGTAACTCAGAAAATAACCTTCAGAGAATGCAAATAAGAGTATGCATATAAAAATTATTTGTATACTATTAGCTTTGTAATCATTGCAGCTGGCTTAGAAATGTTGGTAGAACTACAAAGCTATCTACTTGTTGAGTCAATAAAATAGTTTATATCCAGTATTCAGTCCATTTTCTACATTAAAGCTAGTCTAAATATTAATGAAAATTGCAACAGAGAGAATTGCATTAGTTTCTGACAAGATTATAGACTACAAAAGGAAATTTACAATCACTTGTCATAGCCTAGGCCAATTCAGAATCCAGATACCCTCTGTCTTGTCAAGGGTTTTACCTTAGGCCATATATACCCTTCCCACCTGCCACATTTGCAGTAGGAATCTTCAGAACAGATTTATTAATCCTTCAAAAGCTTCCACACTGGCACAGTCTACACTGATTATCTAAAATGTTCAGACCACTTTGAAAAAATTAACCATTACCAGAGTGAATTTCCCTTCCTTTCTTTCCCCTTTCCAACCTAGGAGCGGGATTCAATGGAGAATCCAATCTTTTAAGCTTCCCCCTTCAAAATAAAATCAAACTAGTATATTCAGATAATTTAAGTTGGTTCTAGGAAAGCAAAATTAGGGTTGTAATTTACTGTTTCAGAAATTCAAACCTAGTCTGAATTTTTCTCTTCTTTAGTGTACTGAGAAGTTAATGCATATTTAATTGTCTGTGATTAATTCTAAATAATGTGTTATTTCAAATCCAATCATTCATTTGATTTACATTCTCTGGCATTTTCAACTTTGCTTCTGTATTTCTTCCCCACTTTTCTTATCAATGGTCTTTTTGAATATATCCCACCCAAAATTAAGATTCTTAAATTCCACACAGCAGTTGCAACTTTAGTTTCTCTTCTATTTGTGAGAAGTGTTAATGAAATGTCATTAATTCTTTCAATTGTAGATTGATACTGCTTAAAATGACCTACGATTCACTTACTTTGTGCTAAGGATTGCTCTAAATTCTTTGTATAAGTAGTTGCTTTAATTCTCAGAACAACCCTATGCAGTATTGTTATTATTATTCCAATTTTACAGATGAAAATTGTGGCAGAGAGTATAAGTAACTTACTCAAGGTCAAAGAGCTGATTGACAGTAAAGAGAGAAATTTTAAGTAGTGTAGCTCCCAATTTCTGTACTCTTAACCATAGACACTGCTAGATTTCCATAAAGTAGTAGTTTTGCAGGTCAGGGCCAAAATTTTATTCCCAAATCAGGTCAGTTATTCTATTTTTTTGTAAAATTCACTTGTATGCATAATGGTTATAGAATATGAGATTTTGATAAGTCTATTAGAGAAAGATTATCAACTTTGAAGTCAGGTAAAATGGGCTTGAAGTCTCATTTTTATAATTAGCTTATTGTATGACTGATCTTGAATATTCTTAATTTCTCTGACCCTATTTCTGCACTATTATGAGGACTAAAATAGTGACATATAAAAAGTGACCAGCACAAAACCTGGTTCACAGTAGATTTTCTCCCTTTTTCCTACAACAAGGAGGAAATAATCTATTTTCCTTTTTCTCTGTTATTTCATATAGGTGTAGAAGTAAAGGATTGATATCCTTGGTCTAAGGCTGAAAAAAAAGCTGGGCATTTTATATGCTGATATGAATATTTAAGGATTTACGCTTCCTATTTTTCCATCTATGAATTAATTAGCTGTGTCACAATAGAAGCACTCTCCCCCTCTGCTCCAGAGTTTTATTTTGCCTTCTGAGGAATGAAAATTTATTGTACAGTTATCAGTAGAACCACAGATGAGAGAGGGAGAAAAACACTCCACCATTTCACAAACAACCACGGCTTGCCATATTTTTGGAAAGTTTGTTCTTCCTTTGTGGGGAATATAAGTAGCCGGTTCAAGTTCCATGTGTTTGGTGAAATGCTTAAATAAACTCTTTTAAAACTGGAGATTATGTCTGTTGATAAAGCACTCTCGTGAATATTTCATTGAAACCTGGATTACCTTTTTTTTCTTAACGCATTTGCCTTTTCAGACATACCATAAGGAAACCTATGGAACTTTTGAAAATGGAGAAAAGTCCTGTTGATCACTGACAGTACATTTTGAGTATTAATATATGTGGTCAGTTTGAAGGAGTATAATATCTGCTGTTAATCTGGACTTTGCTTCTTGTGTTAATTTGAGGTACTAAGGCTACAGTACGATATGCTGACTATTACTAACAATAAGCCTCAGTAAAAAATGGTACTTGGTATCTCATTAATATGACAGAAGATTCCGGTAAAGCTGAACTTACTGACAGTAAAAATAGACAAATGGAAAGAATAAGTCAGTTAAAAGGTGAATGATTTTTAATACTTTCTAAAGTATTTGTCAAAAATGAAACGTGTCTGGAATGGAAATGTTGCTTTGCTAAACATTTGTATGTTGCCACGAAGTTATTCAAGTGTCTGTATACATTTTGGAAGTATTTGAATTGTATGTCAAATTCAGGTTAGTTATGTGTTAATAATGTAAGTGTCAACAAGAGATATTAGCAAGACCCAGGAAGAAGGCAAATGTTACACTTACCTTGCTGCAGTGTTCTTGTTATTTCTCTTTTTATCACTTATATAAGTTTCAAAACAAGTGCAAAATCACTGAAATGATTCAAACAACATAGAGAAAACTGAGCATATGAAAATTAAAATAGACCTAGAGACTCTTTCCTTTTCTGACAAATTTACATACTACTAATTCAATACTTAGGGCTGATGCTAAGATTTTAAGAGTTTAATGGCATTATCAGTTATTTACTATAACCATACTTGGGTTTGCTTTGTATAAAACAAATTCCCAAAATAGCTCCTCTGAAATCTAAAGTTCACTATCATTTATAATATCGGAAAATGAGTTGTTTTTAACCAGTATCTTTTCCCTCATATTTTATTTTACATTTCATTCACCCAGTTTCACTGTCTGGTGATGATCATCTGTGTAATATATGTTAGGAATTTTCACTTGAAGGACCATGTATCTTTAAATGTCTTCTCTTTATTCGTCCTAGTTCTAACACATGTAATTTCCCCTTTAATTTGACATCATTTAACGGCACATTACACGTCAATGATGTGATCTGTGAATATTTACAATGTTCATGTCATTTTTATTTTCTAATCAAATTTAAGTAGCTCTGCTTTTTATGACATCATGAATTCTTCAGTCTTTTTGGTCTTTTTGGGACTAATTATTCCATTAGTTCCTTTGAACTAGCTCTGTGTTGTCAGTCACTTCTTCCCTTTTGATCATAAGACCTTTGCTGCCCTCCTTTGCATGTACAGTCAGTTGTAGGTCTATGCAACCAAGCTAAGAAGCAAGTACTATGTCCTCATCCTTGCAGACTGCTATTTCCAATCATTTCTGTCCGGAAGGCACTTTGTAGGTAAATCTTTCTATTGTAAAACCATGGCTTCTAAAGTTCTTACATACTGAAAACACATTTGGATACATTTTAAAAAATATCTTTTATAAAGATAGTAAATATTTTATGCAAAATACTTTCACTTGCTAAGACAGAGATTTAAAGAAAACAATGAGTAAAAAAATAACCAGTAGAAAAGCAGACTAAATTTCACTTGTTGCAGTATTACATGACACATAGTCTATGTTTATTTTTTAACGCTGGTTTGGGCAGAATTACAAAATGTCTTAGATTCAACTTTTGAAAAAATGTAGTCTTTCCTGGTACTTTCCATATCCATTTGCCTGCTAACTTACATGAGAGTTTATAGATGTGATTAATTTTAAATAGCATAAAGGCAAAAGAAAATTTGGAGTGATTTAAGCATGACTTTGTCTTTAACCCTCTTGTTTACTAGGAACTTTTAACGTTTCCTCTGTGGTGCTAAGGCGCTCTGCTGTCTGTCGGTGCCCTCTGTAGTGATGACGAAGAGCGCACAAGATCAGCTTTGTTAAACGCAGTAGAAATTGACTCTCAAAATTTTCTCCAGAATGCAAATGCAGCCTATTTGAGATTCACATATTCTCTGAAAATAAAAAGCCAATAGGAGTATTTTTGCATTTGAAGAGTTCTCCCGCAAGTACTAGACACTGAGAACACAACCTGACTGCTTTTTTAGGTATCATTTTTAAATATTGCAATGTTATTTATTTAATCTGATTGAAAGCACCACCATGAATATTTATGGATAAACTAAAGTTAACCTAATATATTTTAAAAAGTAGATTTATGATTTAAGATTTCAGATTGGTTGGCAATGGCTAAGAATAGTCCAGAATTTCTGCCTTTATAAGCCAAACAATCTTACATTAAGCCTTTTAATTCTCCATGAGGCTGTTTCCTTAGCTATCAAATGGAGATAATTTTAAAGCTAAACTCTTACAAAGAATGTAGTTTGTACTCTACCAAGCTCTACCCAAATAACAAGCATGTTTATTTCCTTATCTAGATTTAGTCTGATTTAACTATGAAATAGTTAAAATCTGTTCCTCCCTTGTCATTCTACTCCTAAACATTGCTCCCACTGCCCCTTCTTCTGGGAATCAGGTTAGAGAGGATTAGTCCAAGCGTCAGGCAGTTGCTGAAATCAGGAGGAACTTAACAGGACCTGGGTAGTGTCTAGGAAGAGACAACAGAAATGTGCCCTCTTGAAAAGAAGGCTGGATGAAGCTAAACAGGGATTAGGGCCCTAGCTAAGTGGCCTGAGGCTCAGGGCAAGGGATTCTTGGCAGAAAAACTCAGACCCAAGCACTACTGTAAAAATAAGGCCCTCTTTGCTAGAGTTAGGGTCAGTCCAGAATATGGTGGCCCTTTGAAAGCAGAGCTAGTTTCAGATGATGTCTCTTTTAAAATTCTTTTATGTTACAAAGTCTGCAGATGTGAGTTTGTGTGCTAGCTTTGCCATTTCCTGGCTGCCTGGCCATTCCAGAGCCAGGTTCTTCAATTTCTCTGAGCCTCAGTTTCCTCCCTTGTAAAACTGGGGATAATCGTGAAATCATATTGCTAAAACTCCTGATCTAATGTCTATTATTAAAAATAGTAGGTATTTGTAATTACCTGGCAGGGGAGATACTGTGATCATGAAGATGGTTTTCCCAGGGCAAGGCTTATCCATTGCACTCCAGATGTGCTGACCCCTACAATTTCCCCAAATGTGGGAGCCTCGACTGCATAATTTGTGGTAGTGGGGGACTGCGTTCAGACTTAAAAAATAGTACTTATTAAAAGTTAACTGAGTCTAAATCTGGTCAGGATAAGAGCAGGCATTGGATAGGTCAACCTGAAAGTAACATCAATGACTTTATTTAAGAGGAACCAAAGGGGCCATGAAACTCTTTTCTGTATTTCTGGAATTATATGATATATGTGATTGTCTGTTCTATATATTTCCACAGTAGACAACTCTGGAACTCACTGTAGGAAATTGACACGTGGCCAGGGCTCAGCTCTTGTACCATGCTTTCTAGGAGTCAGTTGCCATGTTCATGCTCGTATTGGCTCATACTTTGATTTTTCAAAGATACCATTCCTACAGTGCAAGTACTGCCTAAGTCTTACTGTGATTCCAAGATGTGTTTACAGTTTGTGGAGGTAGCTCACATGATTAATATTTCAATGTTAAGAACCAATTCGCCTAAAGGATAGGTGGTATAATTAATTTTGCCTCTTTTTTCTGTTTAGTGGCATTGCCACTGCGAATTTTTATAGAGTTCATATTTAACTTTCAATGCGTGTTGGGAGAGCATTTGCAAAAAAAAAAAAGATGGTTATTCAATGGACCACACATCGTTTTTATTTCTTTTAGCTTAAAAAAAAAGTGACCAATTTTATTAACTCACTTCAACATAGTCACCACTTAAAATGTTGGATGAGGAAAGGGTGAGGGTTTTGGGGGGTGATTGATAAAGCCACGATTCACCCGCCTTCTTACATTGTCTCAATTTTCTTTTGAGGACAAAAGAACACATTAAACATTTTAATATTTAAACTTTCATAAGTAAAAGTAAGAAGTGATTTCTTTAACAATGTTGAAAGTGAACTTTGGAACTGATAAAAGTAAACATATGGGCCCTGGAGCCAGAATATCTGGTTATGAATCCCAGATTTGCTACTTCCTAGCTGTGTGACATTAGGCAAATGTCTATGCTTTTTTGTGCTTTAGTTTTCTCTACTTTAAATGGGATGAATTACAGATCTCACAACACTGTGTTGTGAGGAGTAAGCAAGTTAATACATGTGAAGCATCTACCTATATTTGTAGGTTTACAGGGAAACAAAATAATACAATGTAAATCCAAGGTTTAAAGACAGAGTAACACAAAACAATACGTAGGCTTTAAAATTGTCCAATTAGATAAGTTTTTCTTTGAATAATTATAATAAGGATATTTATTATACAAAGTCCATAACACGGTAATGTTATTTAGAAGTCTCTGAAGTTTTTTTAAGAAAAAATTGAGCCATAGACTACTAGCAGCGCCCTCCATCTCTACCAGCTCAGGGTTGCGCCTTGGCTGTCAGGTTGTTCTTCAGTCAGAACATTTAGCAGTTTGATGGAGAACGTCTCCATTTTCTAGGTGCATTTAATAAAATGCGTGTTTCTAAGTCCTGTGCATGTTACGTTATTGGTGACTGGATACTTGTAAAAAGTTAAGGTGGTTGTAGGTAGTAGGCCTCCTTGGTGATGCCTCTTATTTTTTAATGCCTTCTTTTGTAGTGTGCAATTTAATCAATGTTTTAACTGTGAGTCAAAAGTACGTATTTTATGAATTCTCCTTAAAGGTTTACGGTTTTTTCTTTTACTACTAATATGCAAAATGACCATTTTATGTCTCTAATGATTGTGCCTCAATAGCCCAATACAATTACTAATAGAGAACTACATGGTCTGAAATGAGCTATAATATAATTATTTCTATCCCTGGGTTGTGGGTAATTCAATCTTCAGTGCTGATGTACTCAGTTAAACATGGTGGATTTACACACCCACAGTCTTAGGTATGTATCTAAAGAGGCCAGCTGGTATCATGAATAATAATCATTTCATTTTGCTATTTAT
This sequence comes from Balaenoptera musculus, assembly GCF_009873245.2. Lineage (NCBI taxonomy): Eukaryota > Metazoa > Chordata > Mammalia > Artiodactyla > Balaenopteridae > Balaenoptera > Balaenoptera musculus. The sequence goes on along the minus strand of NC_045791.1, from coordinate 38,567,659 downwards.
CTAGCGAATATCTGGTTTCTGAAAGCCTTATATGATTTTTCTCAGGTGCTCAATATTAATGAAGGAGAGAAATTTATATGAATTACCTAGACTTATAGGTAATTGAAACAGAGTCTGCCAAAAGTAGAAATGGTACTTCAAAGTTTGTATTTTAAAATTTATTTTTTTCCATGTGAATTTACTGAAAAGCTATTTCTCAAAACAGTCTCACAAGCAGCTAATGCTTGTTGTTTACTGAAATTTGTACTATATTATATATTCTTGGTAAGTTAATTACAATAATAAATACCACATGAATGATTGAAATAGAATAATGGTGATATGCTTTGACCTTGTTTAAAGAGTTATTCTGTAGTTCCAGTTTACATAGCCTTCTACTCCTTCTTATACTACTCTATAATTTCAAGAATTTAGAATATTAAACTAGCTCTGCTGCTAAAGGAAAATTGAGACTAACTGCTGTGATTACACATTTGTTTAGCACCAAAGTTGCTAAGCCACAAGAGCTGAAGCAAACACTGAATCATGAAGACTATTAATTGAGATTGACTATTAATTGAGCTTTTGCTACCCCAAAGCATCTATTCGGTAAATATAGCACAAAGTACTTACAGATCCAACTGGCTTAGAATATTTTTTCCACCTCTGCTATGGTGCCTGAAGTATCTAGAATTAGAGATATTCCTCTGGGTTCAGGCATTATCACAATTGTTACTTGGAAGGTTAAACTGTTACTGCACATTGGCCTACGAACACATATGATCTTGTCAGGTGTGTAGCTTACACGGTATTCCGAAATTAAAAAAAAATTAGTATATTGGAATAGAAAAACCCCCAGTTCATGGATTATCCCGGAAAGGGTAACTTTGGGTGGCATAAACAATGCAGGGTTTAGCTCTGATATAAAATGTTATTATGAATCTAATTTGTTTGCCATTGAGCCCAAGTATTCATTCTTTATGAAAAAAAAAATCAGTGGAGATATTACTTTACCTAAAATGAAAACTATGTAAGTTCTTTGGACTTGATGAATGACTTACCAAATATTTATTACATATTTTTTGGCATTGGCTGTGTGCAAGCTTATTTCTAGGATTGGTGTAGGGGTGCGATAGCTCAGAAATAAATAAAATACAGTTTCTGGTCTTTAAAACACTTTCAGTTTAAAGGAAGAGACAGCTTTTATACAAATAACAGTGGACAGTAAATGAAATAAGAAGCCGAAGCTCTTGAGTAAGAAGGTTAAGGCCACATTTCAAATTGCAACACTGGAAAACTAAATGTAAGGTAGGCATTCCAGATGTTTTCTAGAAAGTACTATGGAAATGTAGTATAAGGGAAGACTTTTAAAATAAACAAAACAAACATAAAACACTTATTTTATTATAAAAATACATTCTTTTCCCCAAAATAAAACAAAATTAAGAAAAAAATTTCACACTATAGATAAACGTAAATACATTAATATTTGTTCTTCCATGAAGACATATATATTTTTTCCATCAAAATGGGATCATTCTAAAAGAACTGTTTTCTAATCTACATTTTAACTTAATATATCATGGACTGCTTCCTATGGTAATAAATTACCTTGTATAGTACTTGAATATTTATCATTTGTTTATTCATCTAATAAAAAAATACTCACTGAGAATTCACTATATTCTTGGCATAGTCATTGTACAGGGATACAATGATATATATCAAAGACATGTGCTACTGATGGTACCAAATCATAGTAGAATTTGATGCAAAAGAACAAGTTGAATACAAGAAGACAAGGGAAAAACAGATTTTTTATCTCCTCTCTACTTAGTCATGGTTGAGAATGTTAGCTAAGTATTTGGATAACATACACGTTCAATGAACTACAAGACCAAGGTACTGAGAATTACTTAAGTCTGTTCTGCTTACAAAACAGAGATGATGTCTATTTACTATAGATATAGATGAGATTATGCAATAACAACAATAATAACTTTAAAAGTAGAATAGGGAATTATAAAAACATAAGTACAAGTCCTGGCTCCATCACCCAAAACCTGTGTGACCTTGGGCAAGTCAGTTACTGAGAAATTGGTTGAAGACTTTCCACTGATTACTGGCCTGGCCCTAGAAGTTCAAAAGGTAGGTAAAGAAAATTCTGCTTTTCTGTCTCCACATGATTCTGATCATCTGAAACAGGAAAGCATAAATTAAATGCTGGTTGAACATACAGAGAACTATTTCTTACTAAAGTATATGTTTTCAACACAATAGTTTTATAATCATTTGTCTGTCATCCATTTATCCACCTGTCCATCCAACTATCTACCTATCATCTATCTATCCTCTATCTATCTATCTATCTATCATCTATCTCTCTATTGTCTAGCACCAGCCTAATCAGCCGTAAGATCCTTTTTCTACATAAATGGGTGTAGATTTTAAATTCATTACAGATAGAGATGGAGAGGAGGAAATTATTCTTTTCATAAATACAAGAGCAAGTATGTATTAAAATATGTGTGAGTAAATATGTGTCCATATGTTTATGTGTGTACCTAGTTCCAGTCTTTTCCAATTGTTTCCCTGTACAAACCTTGTTCCCTTTCTTAACTTTTCCTCTACCTAACCAAATACGAATGCACCAGAAAGCTCTTTAAGTGGAAGAGGGTATGCTCTCCAGTTGTGTAGGATTGGTCCATATGTATAAAAAACTAAAGGGAAATAGCTCTTCACTTAAAATTAGTGTTCAAAACAGAGAGTAATTAGGTTTAGAAGAAAACTCAGTTAAAGTTGTTATGTGACGACACTATTAGAATTAAGAGGTAACTGAGATTTCCCAAGTGATAGCAGATAATTTGCCATTTAGCCTGTAATGAGGTTTGAAAAAAAGATGCTCAACAAGATATCAGCAGTAACTTAGAAAGGCATTTCTTAGAAGGTCCACCCAGTGTGCAGTTATTCCTTTATCCTTATAAAAGAGACAAATTGTCTAATGCAGTGTACTCTCAGTAGTTATCACTGGTGCTCCCCAAAAAGATTTCTATTGACCCTAACCATCTCTACTGACTATTCCCCACCCCCGCCCGCCCCCTCACCCCCGACTCTCTCCGGCCAGCTTTTCCTAGTTTTCTGCTGAGCTATTCTGTCATAAGCCATCTGGGTCAGATGTGGTGGGATAGTACAGAAAAATAGAAATCATAACCTTCAGTGTTGTAGTAATTACATTTTTACTTGAAACAGTCAGAGAAATATGATGCAATCTTTAAATGCATATGCAAATCATGTGCAAATTATATGCTAATACATGTGTGGCCCCCCTAACTATTACATATAACTGAATGCAGCCCTTGGGAAAATCTTATTGGAGATCATCGGTCTAATGAAAATTGCTGCTGCACGCTAATTATAGTGACATGTGTGCTGCTGTATTGCCCCTTAGTGGTGAGGGGGATGACAAAGGTTAGTTGAAGTTAGATGACTGACTGACAGAATTATGTCTGTGATCATAGATGTAAATAGCAAAATATCTCTATTCTCTAAAATCCAATTTTATGACTTTACACCTAAATTAAAATGCAACATGGGTAGCTACTGACAATGTGTTCAGGAGGATAGGGGTCTAGGATACAAAAGACACAAATTACCACTTGACTGATTCAGTTTAATCTTTCTTTGCTATCGTATTTTCACCAATTTTTCATTTCTTACCAGTTGGCTAACTCATTGGAAATATGCAGATTATAGAAATATACTCCATACATTTAGAGAAGTAATATCACATTCACATTTCAAAAATAAGCCAAATGCTAAAAGGATTTAATAATTCCTTTGAAACAGGTAAATCCAAGTTCCACTATGTTCAGGCTTATGATTTTGAGCAAGCCTTTTCACAACTTTGAGTCTTCAATTACGCAACTATGAAAATATGATAATATAAACGCCTCCTTGGGTAGCTCACGGATCGCATGAAATACTATTTTGCAGAGCCTGTAGTATGACAGATACATGCTTATGGACCTATCATTCTATTTGAAATGAGTTCTTATTAAAAGTATTTGTAATATCTAAAAATCTTCTGTTGTCTAGACTAATTTCTGATTTATGATATTTACATTTCCTAATTAGAGAGATACTCAATATTTGAGAGATGGCCCATTCTTTTTTTTTTTTAAGTTTAATTTTGTCATATTTACAATCTCTGAATTCTTAATGTTTTTGTTTTTGTTTTTAAATTTTATTTATTTATTTTTTGGCTGTGTTGGGTCTTCGTTTCTGTGCGAGGGCTTTCTCTAGTTGTGGCAAGCGGGGGCCACTCTTCATCGCAGTGCGCGGGCCTCTCACTGTCACGGCCTCTCTTGTTGCGGAGCACAGGCTCCAGACACGCAGGCTCAGTAGTTGTGGCTCACGGGCCTAGTTGCTCCGCGGCATGTGGGATCTTCCCAGACCATGGCTCGAACCCGTGTCCCCTGCATTGGCAGGCGGACTCTCAACCACTGCGCCACCAGGGGAGCCCCAGGCCCATTCTTATTTAAGCTATAAACTAAGAGAAAAACAAAAAAAAAAATTTAGTCTTAATTGTGATGTAGAATATTAAACAGAAGTGTAATGTGTGATTGTATTTAGGAGCTCTAATACCACCATTTGAGACTTATGACTAAGAGGTGAAGAGATTGAATTGTGGGAAGAGTGAAAGAATTACCTTAATTATTCATCAACCTAATTAGCTTAATTAATTTAAGCAGTTTCCCTGCTTGAAAGAAGTACTTCCCTGAACTTGTTCAGAAATTATATCTACCTTAATTAAAGCCAAAATAGACAGAAAATGTTTAGTGGTTAGCTTATGATAAAGTTTAGGAATAAAAGGACTTGCCAATTGTGTTGGTCAGGAAATAGATCGTGGAAAAGATCCCTTGATTTCTAAGATTTCCCGATTCTTGCCAGGCTTCTTCATTTATCTTGTTAAAAGATATTATTTTGCCATTTCAAATGCTATGCCAACTTAGAGATTTTAGCATGTTTCAGAGGTTCTTGAAGCATTGGCTAAAACCAAGGATATTAAGATTAGTGTGTATGGGAGATCTACTGGATTTCTAACTGTAGAATATATCATTATTTTTAAGTTTTAAAAAGGGAGTAATTTATGTCTTGTTCCATCAAATAACTGTGCATTTAAGTGACTATGCATGCCTGCCTTACACTAGGCATAAATTTAGGTAACTGAATATCCCTTTGTCCATGATCATTTAGAAACAGAGTGGATAAAGGAATATAAAGGATATGCAGCTCATTATACATATTATAAAAGAAAATGTTAGCAATAAACATATGTTGGGGCTCAATCCATAGAAAGGCCTATTTTATATATAGTGTGTATTTACTAGTTACAGTTAACGCTTTCAGGCTTGTCTTCAGCACTGAGCATTTTTCTTACCATACAAACAGCATTAAGAACAGTGCTTACTAAGTGCTTTTCTATTTTGAGGATAATGACAGCCAATATGACTGTTTGGCATTACCCTTTTACTGAATTTGTTCTATGTGACACCTTAAAATTTACATATAAGGTTGTATTATGATGGACACTTAGTTGGGCCTTAAATCTAATGTCACATTTTCCCACACACAGATGACTTAATTACTAAAATTGAAGTCATTGTCCAGTTCTTAATGACTTAATTATTTGGAAGCAAATTGATTTACCCTTTTTAATCTCAATAAACTCCTTACCTCCTGTGTTAAGTAGAAGGAGAATGTATGTTATGAAATAAAATTGAAGGTTTAAATATGTTTGATCACAGTTTTCTCCTAGTATAAAATGTGTGAAATCAACAGATTCAACACTTTTAGCTTCAGGAAATGCTTGACTCTCTGAAAGGCATATAATTGAGTGTACCTGTGGTACAGGGCTATGTCTAATCAGTCGACTGTGTAGCTGGGTAGAGCCAAGTGCCATTCATCTGCCTCCCCTGAGATTTGTGGAAACAAGAAGGAGGAGCAGACATAAGACAAAGATATATAACCATGTTGACCACTGAAGTTCATGGTTAACAACTTAATTATCTGAGTTCAGCTATCACTTAGAAACAAACCTGTGCAATTTAGGCACATTTTATAATTTACAATAGAAATAGCATAATGCTAAGGACATCATTCTACATTCTAATTCCTAATGTAGAATTAGAATCTACATTAAGTGTGTTTAATTTAATTTTTCTAATTATATTTCTAATAGCTTAAATATCTGCACTGATAAAACAGTTAACCACCTGCATTTAAATGCCACCTGATGCGTTTATTTTGGAACAGTAACAGATTGGTATAATTTGAGCTCAAGTCCCTCTGAAAATTCTTCTATTAATGGGTCCTAAATTGATCTTTGTCCCTGATCTGCAAATGATGTTATGAAGCAACAAGCATCATGAGAATTGCCATTACATGGTAATATCCTGTTTTTTTCTTTCCAGTTTGAATTTGGATCAGTGGATAGTTAAAAATAGAAATTTGCACTGGCATTTCCATGTTCCTATGGTGCTTCAATGTTGGAATAGTGCCTGTTTATTTTTTCAAAAAAACCAATTCAGTGAAAAGTTTGCACAGCACCATGTGAAGAAGGTTAGGTGAATATGCACTATACCTACTGTGCCGAGTGAGCAAACACATGCAGACTGCCCCTATTTCCATATAGTTTCTATATGTTCCACATATTGTGGGTTGGTAAAATCATGTAACAAACTAATTCATTGTCCAAAGCAGTACAAAATCTAACCTTTTGAAAATCTGATAAATGATATAGTTCCTCTCTAAAAAAAAAAAAAAGAGAGAAAAAAGAAAAAAATGCACAAAGAAGGCATCAACATTTCATCAAGACAGTCAGTCAAATGAAAGTATTCTATTTCTTTCTGGTTAGAAATGAACCTAGTCCTAGCAAAGCTCAGAGAAGTGAAAAGATCAAATAGGCTACTTGTCCGTCCTTAGACACACAATTATATTTGAAAACGTTAAGTCTTAACATACTGAAAGTAAAGACTTCCAGAGCTCTGACTCTAGTGATACCTCTCTCTCACTGAACCAGTACGTGGTCCATGCTGAATATGCTGTTACTCAAGGAAGCATGAGACAGTGCGGCCACAGGGAATAATGTACTCCCACAGAAGTTCTGATGTGAATTAGAAGTATGGTTTCAATTAGTAATGGTGATAATAATATTGATGATTGTTATTGTAATATCTATTGTCATTTTTTAGTTGAATTTGGTGCAGAAGAGAGCTGAGCTGGGAATCACGAGTTTAGGTGTTGGTGCTAGCTCTAACTCACAGAAGGTTATGTGACCTTGATTAAATCATGTACCCAATATGTGCCACAGTTTCTGCCTCTGTAAATGTGGAGGTTAATACAATGCGAAAGGGACAAAATATGAGCTTTGGAGTCCCCAAGACCTGGTTTCTATTTAGACTCTACCATGTATTATCGATGTGACATTTTTCAAGAACAACCTCTCCCATCCTCACTTTTCTTTTGAGTACATTTGAGATAATTAAACTGATCAGACAGAGCTAAAGTCAAGAGTAAAGGGTAATAGCTCATAGTAGGTACTTAAATGTTTGTTCATTTTGTTTCATTATGACTACTACTTTCCTTGACTACGAATGTGGCAGAAGGGACGGAAACCATATCAGTAGCCAGTGATAATGTGATTAGAAAAATGCATGGGTTTGGAGTAGCTACTCCTTACAGGACTGTCACAGTAACCTTTGTCCCACGTGTAGCAAAGTGAATGGACCATGCCATCCTGAACCTGAAATGCTTAATTTGAAGCCTGTCCTCTGTGTCAAAGAGACTTAAGTTCACAGAGAAACTGCAGCAGGCTAAAGCTATGGCTCTACTCTGGGAAATTCATAGATATTTTTGTTGTTCTGTCCACAACCATGCTCTTAAAAAGGACTGCATGACAGGGTTCACCGATTGCTATTGGTTAAAGGCCCTTTTGGTGGCACTCCGTGGGATTACAAGGTGGCGCAAACACTGTATCTTAATTCATAATCTCCCAGCAAATGTAAAATGGCTGAAGGTTCACTTTTCCTAGAGAGTTTTAGTTCTTTCCTCTCTTTGGCAGAGAGAATTGAGCTCACTATGACTTCTAAAATATACAATTATAGGAAACCATGTTTTGATTTGACAGTAGGGATGAAAATGGCATGCATGACTCCTGTCTGGACATGAATGACTATCTGAAAGGAAGTCAACCTTGAATGACACTGAGGACCAGGATAATGAAGCATGAATTGACAGGTGATGGGCTAGATTTAAAACATTTGAAGAGCCTGTATAATAAAATGAGTGAAATAGGTTGACTCGATCAAGGGAGATTATGGGAAATTATGTCATTTCTGTACTGTTTGTTTCTGTGATAAATGAAGAACTCTATTTCCTTGACTCAGGTTTAAGATCTTTTCTATTCATAATTTCTCCCAAATCTACTTTGGAAAAAAAAGAGATTCATCTGTAAGGTATTATTATATTTTGTCTCCTGGTCCAAATTGTGTATGCCACTTTGTGCTACTGAAGATGAATATTGTGGTGATGATGGTCTTATTTTCTTTCCCCAGTAAAAAAAAGAAAAACAATTCCAGGTAATGGTAAGTTCTGAGGCCATGAGAAATAGCCAGTACATGTTAAAAATATGTGGGTAAAAATTACTTAAAATTTCTTCAGTGATAAATGGATAGGGTAAGAAAAAGTATGCCAATTTGTATTCAAGTCATTCTTTACCCTTTCCAACATTTTCACTATCAACCAGTAGCATGTTCTGATTCAGAACTTGCCATTGGAGTAGTGTATGTGTCTTGTCCCAAATAAGGGTTACTGACTCTTCTGATAAGAAAAATTACTTCTAATTTCCTCAAAGCCTTGCTATTACTGAGTGATAATGAGAACAGCAGAGTGAGGCAGAGAGATCTCAGAGGGGCTGAACTGCTGACAAGGAACTACCTGAGTGGACCAGGGATAAGGGCTAAACTGCCAATCACTCTTCTCCCAGCAGGGAATAATGCCAGATAACCACGGGGCATATGTCAAGCATTGTTCAATAGGTCTACCTGTTGAGGTTTCCAGATTGACTGATAAAAACAACTTGTCTGCAGGTAGTTTGTCTACATGAGAAGTGACCCAGTTGCTCTATTTAATTGTGTGGATCCAATTGATACTTTAACACAGAAAAAAATAGGTTATCAGGGAGGAGTCAAGTTGGAGGTGAAGTAAGAGGGTCAGTCTTCCCTTCCATCTCCTTGAAACACATCATGTCTTGTGATCATAGCTAAACAAGTGTACAGATACATCAGTAGCTTTTCTGAAAATGGATGTTTTTAAACTTATTGAAAGGAGACATTTTCTAAGAAATCATTTTTTTAATAAAATAAAGATTTTTTTCAAATTAAGTAACTTCTTTATGTTTTCTTGGTGCAGAGGATCAGCAGATATAATGGAGATTTTAGAATCAGCAATTAGGTTTTAAGTTTGTCCACTTAAAGCACTTAACTAACTACAGGACCTCAGTTTCTGCTCTGTGTTTTATTGACCTTTCCAGACTCATTTAATGCTACATTTCAGGTATACTGAATGTGTTACTGTTTCTGAATCAAGTTATGGTCCTCTCTTCCCTCCAGTGTTCACACGTGTTGTTACCTCTATCTGGAACAGTCTTCAGTAATTTAACTTTAATCAGCTATTTCCCATCCGCACACACATACACACTCGTGTACCTGATTTCTCACCATCCTTCAGGACTTACCTTAAATGACACCTCCTCCAGGAGTCCTTCTTTGACCCCTACTTGAAATTAGATCCCATGTATGACCCTACACATATTCCATCATAAGACATCTTATTGAATGATGTGTTTATGTCTTCCCAACAAGACCATCATCTCTGAGAGCAAAGATCTTGTTGCTCTCACTCAACACACTATCCTTAGCACCTATCCCAGCTCCTGGGAACACAGGAGACCCTCAGTGAAAATTTGTGGGTTGACATCCTCCAATGTGATTCGTTACTTTTCAGAGTCACATATCCAAAATCTCACCAGTTGTGCTATATATCAACAGTCTGACACACAGTAGCCATTCACAAACATCTGTTCAAAGAATGATTAAACAAGTGAATGAATAAATGAGTAAAGTGTTGAGAAGAACACAAAATTCTTTCTGTCTAAAGTATTTCTTCATAAAATTTGAAATCCTGAATCATATTTTTTTGTTGAATAGCTATTAATTCCCCACACAGCATGGACTATAAAATGACAGGAAGTTGAGCAAGTTCCCACTTGACAACAGATCCTTGGGACCCTGGAAAAACAACAACAACAACAACAACAAAAAAAAAACCAATGAAGACCCCAGGAAACAAAAGAGTGGAGGAGGAAGGAGGGCGAGACAGAAAAAGACTAAAACCACCTGCTTCTATTCATTACAGTACTTCTCACTTCTCAGAGCAACATTTTTGAAGGCTTCTGTAGCAACGACCTCAAAAACAAAGGAGACATATGCAAGTTCAAGAAAATGAAATCAGTGTTTAATTACTAAATATTCTACCTCTAAAATTAAAGAAAAAAAAGCTTAAATAATTCAGTTTGATTTGGTCTCATTAGTCTGATTTCCTAGTATTTAGCCTTAATTATGTGATACATAAGCCCTAATTATGTGGTACATATACAGTGCACTCTCTAAAGTTAAATATCAGAACGGATACTGACTTAAATGATAAAATATGTTAAATTATTAATGGTAATTAATCTTACAAAATAGGCATAATTAGTTTAAGTACTTTAGATATTATTCTTAATAGCATTACAAATAATATGACACAGTTTGATCATTTTAAAAGTAATTTATTGGGAAGAAAAGCAATGCAAGCAATGTTTTTTTACTCAGGAGGGTGAAGGGATTGCTTGGTGCTGTCAAAATATGTCTAGCTGTCCTTGTTGAAAAGGTGAGATTGTTTTAACCCATTACGTGCTGTGTCCTAAACAAAATGGGAATTTAATTTTAAAGAACATTTTTTTTCATGAATATAATCATCTTTACAAATAACAGTACCTATTCCATTAAGAGTTTTTGAATATTCTTTCATTCAGTGAGTTCTGGGTATCGTGCCATGAATTGTTTAGAATTGTGCAGTTTGTTTTTGTGTTTTCCCTTTTTATTGTTGAGTTTTTGTCTTCTACTGAGGTTAATTTAAATTTTTGGTTATTTAACTTTGATGCTAGACCAAAGCCTTCTGTTTTAACTCTTTCTTTCTACCTCTGAATGAACCTGCTATTGTCATTTAATGTCTAACATGGGGTTAAACTCTGAGAAGTTCTACAGGAATATACAAGGAATACAGTTTGCCTTTGAAGCAAAATTTTGAAATGGATGTTTCTTTATTGAATGGGAACATGCATGGAATCAGATAATTGGTCATCTCTCCTACCTGGAATTTAGTGATGAAGAATAAGATGATAAATTACACATCAGAAATCATACTACTTGCTCTCTAGATTTTACTACAATGTTCCCAGTCCAGGTTTAAAAATATCTTTACTGTCTACTACTGAGGAAAGCTTATATAATACAACTGCAGAACCTTTTCTCAGAATGTAGCTCAAGAGAACGACTAGAAACATGATTTCATCCAATAAAATTCTGATGTTATTAGATTAACCCGTTATATATGAATCAGTCTTGAACCTTGACATTCTAAGATGCTACAATGGTTAAAAGTAAGTAAAGAATGCTATTGAGCATCTGTCTCTAAAGTCATACAGGGAAAGTTTCTAATATTTGTTCTAATGACACCCTTCCACAATGTTCAAAATCAAAACAGCATTCTTCCCAGACACCACACTCACCATTTAATGTGTTTTTCAAAGCTACCATCACCAACATTTTGAGCAGACATCTTCCCAGTATTCAGGCTCCCTAATTAGATGTAAAGCAGTGTTGATTTGATACTAATTCAAATGTGGCTCTACTGAATAAACACTGGTTAAGGACACAGATAAAGGTTGGCTCCTGAGGAGGAAGGCTGGCGAAAGTGGGGTCCGGACTCCCCTGGTGGTGCAGTGGTTGAGAATCTGCCTGCCAATGCAGGGGACACGGGTTCGAGCCCTAGTCCGGGAAGATCCCACATGCTGCGGAGCAACTAAGCCCATGCGCCACAACTACTGAGCCTGCGCTCTAGAGCCCACGAGCCACAACTACTGAGCCCGCATGCCACAACTACTGAAGCCTGCGTGCCTAGAGCCTGTGCTCCACAACAAGAGAAGCCACCACAAGGAGAACACGTGCACCACAACGAAAAGTAGCCCCCGCTCGCCGCAACTCGAGAAAGCCCGCGCGCAGCAACGAAGACCCAGTGCAGCCAAAAATAAATAAAATTTAAAAAAAATAAAAATAAAGTGGGGACTGTCAGGGAAAGGAAATCTCAACACTGTCACAATGTTTTACTGAGAGGACTCCAAGGAATACAGCAGTGATTTCCATACTTTTGAAAATTTTAAATCAATGATAGTAAACTTTCTTCAAATTAGATCTTGCATAGAATCTCATTTGTAAAACAGATGAAACTGATATTTTAGAAGTCAGTGAGAACAATAAGGGTATTTCACTGAAAAAAGAAATATAAAATTGGATGTTACAGATGACATTGCTCCATTTCAAGAAAATCCACCCGAAGTATAACATGTTTTATTTATTTTTCAATAGGTGGCCTTGAATCTTAGACTGTTCTTCAACTGATTATCATAGTGTCACAAAAGAAACTTTCATCTGAGGTATGCAGAGAAGCAATTTTTGGAACTGTTAGTTTCTGTGATTTTTGTTTCATCACATTTTATTGGGATCTATATGCTTATTTGTTGAGTGTTCTTATACAAAATATTCTTATTTTGAAACTCCTTATTTCATATTTCATATTGCTTACGATATACATTACATCATACAATGGGCTCTTTATGAGGTCTGTGCTGAGAAATTCCTGTTTGAACTTCATTCCAAAGAAGAATGGTGGTTTTGAGCCTAAAAAAAAATCTTATTAACATTGTGACCTGTGTAATTGCCAAGTCTTATTTTTTATTTTGGCTGCAAAAAACCTTGGGGCCATCAATTATTGCCAAGTACTAGGTGTGTGTGTATGTCTTTATACCATAAAATTCTGGCCTCGTTGCCAGTCTTTTTCCTTAATAGTCTTTTGTATATTTTCCCATATTTTAAAATACGCTGTTGTCATATAATTTCACAAGTTATCTTAAATATTATCTGAAAAAATTGTAGATCAGAGCAACATAAATAATAGATCATTTCAAACAATCTGACTGTTTCTCCCAATGACTTTCCCACGTGGTCAATGAATTTGACCATGTCTAATTCATTCTTGTATCTTCAGACCTAGGAAAGTGTTTGCCATTTAGGAGGATTGTTGAATTAATGAAAATACTAGTAATTCTATATCTCTATTTATAAAATTTCTATTTTTTCTATTGCTTATTAATAAAAATATGTGATGAAGGCTTTTAATGATGTGGTTCCTTTTTTACTCTGTAAACTTATTTACTGTTTCCCAAATTTGCAGATACCTGAGCATACCCTATGCTGTTTAATAATTATACTCTTGCATGCAATAAGCCTTGCATTATTCTTTGTCCTGGAATGTTTTTCTCCCATCTTATTAGTTTTAACCCAAATATCACTTCCTCTCTGAAGGCTTTTCTAACTCTGTAAGAAGTGTTCATCACTCTTTCTTGAATTTGCAATATAACTACCCTCAAAACTTTATATAATTTTTTATCAAATTGTATATTAATTTTATGAATATAACTGTTTATCCTGAAAGTCTGTGATCTTTATAGGAGGTCATCTTTGTGTCTAACATATCATGAATGCTCAATAATTTTTACTAAATGTATGCTATTTAGCAAATTTAAAAACAACATTGACTATCATTCCAATAGTTTTAGCTTAACAGCTTGAACTATTAAAATAGTCCATATGATTGGTATTATTTTCACTAACTTTGGCTAATTTCTAGTTTTATTTTTACTGTCAGAGATGTCCTTGTTCTTTTCCTAAATTTAGAGATAACTGGTGTGATTAAAGTCTTTTATGTTTCTGAAAATTTTAGGAATGTTAACAATCATTTTTAGGGATTGAAAACGTTGTCAACATAAGGCTAAATATACACATGCATATGTAATATATATTTAGGTAGATAATTAAGCAGGAAAACAATAAGCTAAACTGTGTAATATTGGGAATTGTGCAGACAGAGCTGCAAATGTGTCTGGTGCTGCATACAATGCATGGAATTGGAATGTTTGGTAGCTGTGTGTTTGCTACCTCTGTTTAAATTTGTAATACTTATTGATTTCTAAATATTTTCCTTGTCTGTTGCCTGGAATTAAATTAATGAAAGTTTCAGAATCAACATCATCAAAAGAAACTCCTGGAGTTTTCATTCATTTGCTTTTTTTTTTTTTTAAACCTCTGAAAAAGTTACAAGACAACCACAATTACATAATTACATAGTGTTAAAGTTATAGCAATACATAGTTTTCAAATTGGAATGCTTATGAGAGGTATTTGCACTTAATGAGAAAATATGTGTTAAAAGGACATTAAAACTGGTTAGCTGCATATCACTTTTATATTTATAATCATATTTCAACAGTATTTAATTGTTATGATATATGACAATAATCTCAATATGATAATATACTCATGGAAAGTAATCATACTAATTTGATACCAGAATGTTGCCTGCATTGTCCAATTTAATAATCATAACATCAGAATGTTAGTATAAAATAGACTCATTTCTCTTAGGTATTTTCATTTTGGCTCTCTCCTACCTGATCCTTCCACTTGCCTATTAAACAGTAACATATTGACACCAAGATGTATGAAGAAAACATTTAAAGTCAATTCTTAATTCTATTTTCCTGAATTTCTCTCATTTGTTGGAAATCAGACACAAATGCATTTAGTGCATTATTAATGAAAAATTTTAGGTAGTTTCAATACTTAAATGTTTTTTTCCTTTCCTTTTCTTGCCTAATTTTAGTTTTTTAATGATTCATTTAATGAATTTCAATAACATGCTTACTTCTGAGTCCTTGGGAAACGAAAACATAGGTTTTTCCTGTATTTTTTTTACATTATTCATTCTTTCAGCAAAACTAATTCATATTTCAAAGGAGGAGAGAGAGAGAAGAGAAGTGAAGAGGAGAGAAAAGAAGAGAAGAAGAGAAAAGGAAAGGGACACTCACTGGCTAGATCTTGGGCTTAGGAAAATATCTAGCTCCAGTTAGGTAAGTGAACAGAAGTTGAAGATGCCCCAGAAAGGTGGGAGAAGCCAGGGATGGTTTGAATTCTATAGCAAAGTCAGAGTAAAAGTATTATCTATCATAGGCTACTTCTGAACTAATTCAAAGCATTCAGGAAAACTTAGTGTGAATATATAACTCGCCAAGTCTGTCCGTCCTTAATCAGCTTCCACTCTGCTACTCTAGGTGATGAATGTCTTTTGAATCTTAAGCACTGAGTTCCATCAGAGTGGAAAGGAAGGAAACCTGTTATCTGACTGTAATAATCAGGTGAGTCTTCAATAGAAAATGTAGCCTTTGAGTTAGACCTGACAGACTTTTCACAAAGACAGACAGACTAGCATGATTTTTCTCCATGTCTTGAATACTCCATGTCAAGAGAGCAGAATGCTCAGGGAGAGGTAATAGGTAATTAGGTAGGTTTGGCTGACTATGTTTGAAATATATAATAAGGATTTTGAAAGTTAGGAAATAATACTAATTTTGCAGGAGCTTACATGATTGGAATTTAATTGTATTAAATTTAGGGGCAATATTTTAAGTGGTTTATAGCAAGGAACATCTGAAGGAGAGGCTAAAATAAGCCTAGTAGATAAGAAGAGACTGTGGTATAGAGAAGTAAAAGTGGGTGGGGATCAAGTGAAATGAAGAGGCATAAAATGTTCTTGAAGATTGCTATTTTAAAAAAATTTATTTAACAGACTCAATAAGTACTTATTTTCTGTTAGACACTGTTTTGAGCACTTATAAAAGTTAATTTATTTAATTTATAAAACTTATTCCTAAATATTGGCTAGAATGAGAAACAATTTTAAAATGACTACATCTTTGTGTGGTCAGAAGAGTGAACAATGAACGTCTAATGGAAATACAATTTAAAAAAAATTTGCTCTCGGGTGACCTATAGTTTGTATGTTTAATGAGATAATCTATATGAAATAATTTAATAAATAGCAAAGCCTTGAACAAATGCCCAAGATATTATTATTCTAATTATTCAAAATTGACCACAAACTTTAAAAAAATCATATTTGAATAAGCTTGGAGTCAGGCAGTAGATTATCAGAATTACAAGAGAACTAGTTAATATATAGCACTTGCATCTAGGCAACAGTAGAAAAAATGTTTGCATGATAACAGAGCTATATGGCCATTATTTGGAAACTGTTATGTGACTATTTTCCATGTACTTCTTAGCATATTTTTGAGATGGAAAATCCATGGAATGCTCCATTTTCCTTTTTGCATTAAGAAGCCTTGCATAAGAAACTCATTGTGCCAGAATGATAATTTTGCATAGTTGATAGTTCCCATGAATCATGAAACTACTTTCAACCCACACATCATTTGACCCTTCTCAGCTTTTACACACAATCCCAAAAGACAGAACTCGGATAAAATGAAGAAGTACCAGCCATGAAAAATTATTCTGGATTAAAGACAAAAATGAAGGAATTATTTTGAGTGCTATATAAATGTACTTTATAACATGCAAACCAAACCATGCACCATATTAGGGTGCATGGAACAGAGTGACAGAGTTAAGTAAGAAAATGAAATTCTGTGGATCCCCCAGTGGAATGAATCAGCTTAACTTTGTTATTATTTTGTAAATGGTAAACATGCTAAGTTTTCTTTGAGCTTCTGTGTAAGTCAGTTTTCAGTTTCATTAGCTATATAGTATATAAAAAATTATGGTCTAGACTTCTTGGAGAAAAAATCTATTGTCTCCTTTGAAAATTTCTCATACTCATGATTTCAAATAGTATTTTTAAGCTTCAGATTATCAAATATTTATCCATAGGTCTGGCCATCCCAAGATTTCTAGATTTATACATTTAAACCTGCTCTAAACTTCCTGCTCAATGTCCCATATATTCCTTAAGCTTAACATATTTTGAACTGAATTGATTATCTCCTCTGCACCCTCACTGACCCATATACCAACCCCCAAATTTCTTCCTCTTTTTCTGATTTGGCAACGTGGGAAAGCCTGAAACTTAGAAATTTTTCTTGACTCTGACTCAGTCTTACATCTCTTAATGAAAAGTTGTTGATTTTACCTCCTAAGTATCTCTTTCCTGCCCCACTCTCATCCACGTACTCAGTATCTCTCTCCCGGCTATTAAAATAGCCTCTGAATTGATCACCGGACACCATTCTCTTCCATATCAAATTAGTTTTTCAGATTATCATCAAAGTGATAATGCTAAAATGCAAATCTGGCTGTATAACACTTAAATTTTCTCAGTTGTTTCCTAATGCCTAGATTATAAATCTAAGCTCATTTTTTGCTGCTGTACTACACATGTTTATCTCCCAATGTTAACAAACTCTCAGAAATGTGTTTGATAGAGAGTGTCAGTAGGACCAGGGGGGTCTATTCAAAATAATGTGTAGGGTGAGTTGATCTGAGGAGTGAAGTGAAAATCTAGGAAGAGACTCAAACATGCCACATTTATTGGCACATATTTATAAGCATTAAGTAGGTAATAGGTGCTGAGAACATAAAGACTGGTAAGACAGGGTCTTTGTCCTTGAGTTGTTGCTGGTCTCCTATGAGAGACATTTAAACTACAAATCTATTTTTGAACAGGTTAGGAGGTGGCACCTGGGCAGAATCTTGAAAGACAATGAATGAGGTGTTACTTTAAATAAGTAAAGAAGAAAGGGTTTTTAATCAGAAGAAACATTGCGTCAAAGGTACAGAGACTAACAAGATCATACTAGATTCTAAAAACTATAAAATATTTAGGCTACACAATTAGGAGTGTTATACAGCAATACAGACAAGATATGCAGAGGCTGAAACATAAAGATCCTTGATTCTCATTGTGCAACGATTGAACTTTGTTATTCAGGTAGTGGGATGCTTTTAGTATATGTTTACTTTTCTGAGGTTGGGGGGCATAAATACAAAAAATTTAAAAAGTATATGTAAAGTACAAATTAACAACGCCATATTAACACCACTTTAAATGTATGATAAACAGGGGTGACTTGATTAGCTCTGCATTTAGAAAGAGCCTTCCAATCTAGGGACAAGATAAAAGGGAACTAAATCATGCAGAAAGCACACTGATTTGGAAGCTACTGCTATAATCCAAACAAGACGTATAAAGAGCCTGATGGAATGGAGAAAAGAGCATGTATTTGGAGATATCTAAAAGTGGTAGAATTGATAATATTTGATATTTGATCAAGGAAGTTAAATGAATGGAAAATACATTCCGTTCTAGTACAGCAGAACTAGAAAAATAAGAGAAAATTGATTTCTTTGCAATGGTGTAAACAGAACCGTTCTAGGTAAATTGCACAAATGAAGGACCAAGACCAACTATACATTTATATGCTGTCATTAAATGTTTATTTGGGTGGATTAAATCCATTTAATGTGGTTAGGATGTAATAAAGTAGTTATCTCAGTCACGTGTGTACAAACAACAACAACAACAAAAACTAAAATGGAGATACAACATTCAGTTTTCAGAAATTTCAGTGTAAACAACACACTTTTTCTGATTTGAGGCACAAGGAGCTATACAATATATAAGTTGTTTATTTTTTCTGTATATGACTATAATAGTCCTTTGAAGTTGGGAAGCTGTATCCTAAGTTACGGATATTGGTTCTAAACACCCTTAGGTTTTCAATATTCACCACTACTCCTACCCCTGTCTATTATTTATGGACAGAAAATAGTCAATGAAGGAGAAACAATGTTAAAAAGATAGAACATAAAGGGAAAAAAAAAGCTATAAGTGACCTGAGAATCTACTCAGTCAAATTTGCTGAGCTAGATTTAAACCTTCAAACTAATTTTAAAAGGAGGCATTCTTCATTATTCTAACCTCAAATTCTGAATGTAATTAAGCTTAAAATTAAGCTTATACTATGATTAAGTTTTAATGGAATAATTTCCAGATTTCTCTTTTCTAGGCCTGCATGTTTTTTTTAACCTTAATTATTCTTCTGTTTAGAATTTTAATTGTGTAAATTTACGACTTGAGCAACTTTATTTCAACAAAAAAGCATGGTGTATTGGGTATCCAAGTTTTCTGTCCAATTTTTCTTTTATCTTTTATTACTAATATGTTTACTGTTAAATAGGGAGTTAAATATTCAGCTCTTCTTTGTTCTATGCTAAAAACAAAACTGGGGGAAAGTTAGATTGCAATTATTTTAAAGAGAAGCTGAGATCCCTAATGAAATCTAGAAGCTAGGAAAGTTGATTTGTGAGGGCCGTGGGTATGCGTGAGAGCTGTACAGAATTCATCCAATGAGGAAATCTGAATCATGCTTCAAGGCAAAGGATGCCTGTGAACCAATCATTACATAAAGACGTTTTTGTTGCCCCATGCCTTTGGCTTCTTAGTGAGGTTATTCTTTTGGCAAATGATCTATCTTAATATTGCACAAGGAAGCTTTGTGTGGGGCAGTGTATCATCAGAGTTCTCTTGTTCTATAATAATGTAAGGAAAAGAATGTGTGCAATACTAAACACTAGGGTCCAAAGTAAAAATCATATTCCCTTGTTACAATATGTAAAAGTAATAGTGAGAAGCAACCACTTAAAACAAATACTAGAATTACAGAAACTCAACATCTTTGGAAGGTTATCTTCAAATGATGTCTTACAGCGCCAATAAGAACATCAATAATAGCTAATATGTGTTAAGTGCACTATATGTACCAGTCATTGTACTAAGTAATTTTTATGGATAATTTCACCTACTCCTTATAGCTACCGAAAAGATTGGTTTCGTTATTATTCACAGTTCCTAGATGAAAGAACTGAGGCTTTGATATGTTAAAATTTTAGCCACAGTCATACTTCCTCATCCAGAATTTCAACTCAACTCAAATGATTTAAGATATGATACTTACAACCACCATCCAATATTTCCTTCCAATAATGATGTAAATTTTGGTTCCTCAAGTAATGCTTAATGCTATGTGGTAAAGAGTTTTGTTTACCATTACGTTAAGTTAGATCTAAGGCAAGCTGAAAGAAATTTTGATACATTATCTGCCTGTCTCATATTGTCAACATTTCTAAATTGTATTTGAATCATGGACTTTTTTTTTTTTAGAGTCCATAGATCCGTAGGAAGTATATGGACGTGCCTTAGGGAACCAATGACCCTATAAAATTATATCTTAAATTTCCTGTGCATGCAGTTTGCTATATTTTTCTGGTGAGAACATTGCTTCTTTAGAATTTTAAGCTGTATATGACCCTCCAAACATTTAGGAACCATTAGTCAGATATTTTGCACTCTGAAAGTAAAAGAAATCTAAAAGTAACACTTTAACAAGCAAAAGGTAGAAATGAAGTGATCTCTGACTTTTAATAGGAGCAATGACAGTCAGAAGTGTATAAAGGTTTAGATTAAATGTCACTAGGAAACGGTGATTTTTAAAATCATTTGTAAGAGTTAGAGTGTTACATCTATGTGATTTTGACTTGTTATGCAGTATCAAGCCCAGTTAAAATGCTATTTTTCAAATTTATTTATGTCAAATATGAATGACTATTTCAAATTCTCTTAATATGAATCTATCAATTCTGTTCTAAAATTTGGCATATAGTCATCTGGATTAACTGTTTTTATTCTATTTAGCCATCATTTTCATTTAAAAATAAATGTATTTGTATGGTAAGTGTATTTTTTGTGTGTGTTTTTTTTTGTGCTTCACAAACATAATTTTTTATTTGCTATGTGGAATAAACACTGGGGAAGGGAGACACAAAAGTTAGAGACACCAGTTAAGAGGGTGTTGTATTACAAGGGTACAAAATAATAAGAAAGGGCAATTATAGAGGTAATTAGGAGAGAAAACCAATTCAGGAAATTGTGTTTCTTTCTAATTGATAGACTTCCAAGAATTTTTTTTTAGCATCTTTATTGGACTATAATTGCTTTACAATGTTGTGTTAGTTTCTGCTGTATAACAAAGTGAACCAGCTATACATATACATATATCCCCATATCCCCTCTGTCTTGCATCTCCCTCCCACCCTCCATATCCCACCCCTCTAGGTGGTCAAAAAGCACCCAGCTGATCTCCCTGTGCTTTGTGGCTGCTTCCCACTAGCTATCTGTTATACATTTGGTAGTGTATATATGTCCATGCCACTCTCTCACTTCGTCCCAGCTTACCCGTCCCCCTCCCCATGTCCTCAAGTCCATTCTCTACGACTGCGTCTTTATTTCTGTCCTGCCCGTAGGTTCTTCAGAACCTTTTTTTTTTTTTTTAGATTCCATATATATATGTGTTAGCATATGGTATTTGTTTTTCTCTTTCTGACTTACTTCACTCTGTATGACAGACTCTAGGTCCATCCACCTCTCTACAAATAACTCAATTTCATTTATTTTTATGGCTGAGTAATATTCCATTGTATATATGTGCCACATCTTCTTTATCCATTCATCTGTCGATGGACACGTAAGTTGCTTTCCTGTCCTGTCTATTGTAAATAGTGCTACAATGAACATTGTGGTACATGACTCTTTTTGAATTATGGTTTTCTCAGGGTATATGCCCAAGTAGTGGGATTGCTGTGTTGTATGGTACTTCTATTTTTAGTTTTTTAAGCAACCTCCATACTGTTCTCCATAGTGGCTGTATCAATTTACATTCCCACCAACAGTGTAAGAGGGTTCCCTTTTCTCCACACCCTCTCCAGCATTTATTGTTTCTAGATTTTTTGATGATGGCCCTTCTGACCGGTGTGAGGTGATACCTCATTGTAGTTTTGATTTGCATTTCTCTAATGATTAGTGATATTGAGCATCCTTTCATGTGTTTGTTGGCAATCTGTATATCTTCTTTGGAGGAATGTCTATTTAGGTCTTCTGCCCATTTTTGGATTGGGTTGTTTGTTTTTTTGATATTGAGCTGCATGAGTTGCTTGTATATTTTGGAGATTAATCCTTTGTCAGTTGCTTCATTTGCAAATATTTCCTCCCATTCTGAGGGTTGTCTTTTCATCTTGTTTATGCTTTCCTTTGCTGTGCAAAAGCTTTTAAGTTTCATTAGGTCCCATTTGTTTATTTTTGTTTTTATTTCCATTTCTCTAGGAGGTGGGTCAAAAAGGATTTTGCTGTGATTTATCTCATGGAGTGTTCTGCCTATATTTTCCTCTAAAAGTTTTGTAGTGTCTGGCCTTATATTTAGGTCTTTAATCCATTTTGTGTTTATTTTTGTATACGGTGTTAGGGAGTGTTTTAATTTCATTTTACAAGAAGCTGCTAGACTCTATTACATGGTGTTTGTATTATTTTACATTTCCCACAGAACTGCATGAGAGTTCCATTTACTCCACGTCCTCATCAACACTTGGTATTTTCAGTCTTTATAATTTTAGTTTTTCTTGTATGTTTGTAGTGGAATCTCACTGTGGTTTTAATATAAATTTCCCTGATTACTGATGATGTTGAGCATTGTTTCTTGTATTCATCATCCATTTGTATATAATCCTTTGTGAAGCTACTGTTCAAATCATTTCAACACTTTTAATTAGATTATTTACCTTTTTATGACTGATACATTTTATATTTTAGATACATGCTCTTTGACAATTTATATGTTGTGAATATTTTATTTTGCTCTGTGGCTTCCCTTTTCATTTATTTAATCATGTCTTTCTAAAAACATAATATTTTAATTTTGATGGTTCACAGTTTATGAATGTTTTTCTTTTATAGTTCCTACTTTTTGTAGTCTATCTAAGAAATCATTGCCTAATCCAAGTTTGCAAAGATTTTCTACTGTTTTCTTCTATAACTTTTTTACTTGTGACTTAGTAATGTTTAGGTCTTTGTTCTTAAGATTAAATGTGTGTTGTGTGAATTAAATATTGAGATTCATATGCATATCCAGTTGCTCCAAGACTGTTGAAAAGACTGTACTTTCTTCATTGAATTGCCTTGTCCTTTTGTCAAAAGTGTTGTAACTGTGAGTCTTTTTGTATAATCTATTCTGTTCCATTGACTAATATATCTATTCTAACAATAACACACTATCTTGATTACTATAGCATTGTTGTATGTCTTCCAAAATTCTTTTTTTCTTTTATAAATTTATTTATTTATTTTTGGCTGTGTTGGGTCTTTGTTGCTGCACGTGGGCTTTCTCTACTTGCGGCGAGCGGGGGCTACTCTTTGTTGCAGTGTGCGGGCTTCTCATTGTGGTGGCTTCTCCTCTTGCAGAAAGCTGGTTCTAGGCATGTGGGCTTCAGTAGTTGTGGCACTCGGGCTCAGTAGTTGTGGCTTACAGGCTCTAGAGCACAGGGTCAGTAGTTGTGGCGCACTGGCTTAGTTGCTCCGCGACATGTGGGATCTTCCCAGACTAGGGCTTGAACCCATGTCCCCTGCATTGGCAGGCAGATTCTTAACCACTGTGCCACCGGGGAAGTCCCCAAAATTCTTTTTTAAAACTGTTTTTGGTTATTCTAGGTTATTTGCATTTCTACATAAACTTTAAAATCAGCTTAATCAATTTTACAAAAAAAAATCTTTTGGAATTTTAACTGTGATTGCATTGAATCTAGAGATCACTATCAGAAAGATTGATATCTTAACAGTATCAAGTCACCCTGTCCTTGAGCTAATAATTTTTGCAACTGTTTAGGTCTTTTACCTCTTTCAACCTGAAGACTTTATATATATATGTATTTTCTTTAAAGTTATTTTTTTAGATCCTTCATTCAATTATAGAGAGCTCTTTCTAGTTCTTTCCTTTTCAATATTTGTTTATCCCCAACTTTAAACTTGAAGGATCTCAAAGCACTCTACGACAACTGCAAAAAAGAAAAAAGTCTATGTCAGGGCAGGGAGGAATTGGTCTCTTCAAGATTATAAAACTAAAAGGTCATTTTCCACATCACACTCCTCCCCACCAGGTGAGCAAGATGGAAGCTCTACTCCAGGCGGATGCAGCCAAGATAAAGCTCCCTCTCACCCCAGCATTCAGTCCAGGGCTACGATTTCTCCCAGGAGTGCCAGACCAACAGCATTTCTAACCACCCTACCAACCTTGATGAGGCAGAAACTCTATGGCACAGTCCCAATCAATGAAGATTTTTCCTGAGTTCTGTATCACTTTCAAAAGAATCACCGGATAGTAGCTGGGTGAAAAGACGACACTGAATTTCATTTCCCAAGTAAGTAAAAGGTCTTTTTCTTTTACAGTTTTGTTGTTGCTGAAGTTTTTCAGAAATGTAGCCCTATGCAAACTGAGGGAAAAGTTTTAAAACTTCACCATTTAGGAAAATTACATCACTTGTAACAACCATGTTAGTGGTATTTATGTTGCCAATTCAACACACCTGAATCAGCCTGCATTTATATGTGATTCTGTCTTTAGTGATTCAGGTCCAAGCATCTGAATTCTTTATTATGTCTTCTAACGCACTCACGTCTGGGCATTTATGTCTTGAACTTTTCTTCTTTATATTAAAGTTGTTTTTTTGTAGTTAAGTATATGGATAAGTTATATTATCTATAAATTTTATTTTTAAATAGTGAAGTGAAGATTATATCTTTATACTATTTCATATATATGCATATGTGTGTACATATACTACTCATATATAATAAATATATATTTTTTATAAAAATGGGTCTTTGGGCCAGACAGAGTTGAGATCACCACTCTATGGGCTGATAACCATGTAATCTGTGGGCCTCATTGCCTCCCATCAGTTTGCCATTCCTACATCAGCCTTTGCAACTTCTCTACTCTATATGTTCTGCTTTCACCACACCATACTGGCTGATCATGATTTCCAAATGCGCCATGGATTGTGGTGCCTATCCTTATTCCTTTCCTCCATCTCCTTTTTCTGAAAAATTTATACTCCATTTTATAATACTCTGCTCAATCGGAACACCCTTAGCCAGAGTTTATTTCACTCATTCCTGAACTACTGTATAATTTTGCCCTTATCTCCAAAACAACATTCCTATTTCTATCTTCCCAGTTAAACTGTAAACTTCTAAAAGGCAGGGGTGATGTTTCTTTTTCACTCCTCGAGGGCAAGGATTGTGTTGTATTTATTTCTATCAGCACTTGGTTGCCTAAAAGAATGTTTTCTGATTATTCACTAGTCAATATAATTTTCTTTCTCAGTGAGCTAAATAACAAATATAAACAGCTTAATGCATGACGTTGATTTGAATTTTTGCATTTTCAGCCCCCTCACACACACACCAAGAATTAAATGTTTATGGACACACAGCCCTAACCTCCATTTGAGCCCTGGTGGCCTTACCTGCCAGTCTTCCTCCAGCACCTGCCACCACTGTCATATTTTTGCACATATTCTCTCGTGGCTCCAGCCATTGTCCCAAAGTAATGCCAATTTCTCATCAATTCTTCCTCTTTTCATCCTGAAACAGAATGAAAAAACAGTCAAAACATTCGGAAAAATACTGTCTCTTTGTCAGCGTGTTTTCTCCAGCGATTTTGATTCCTGTGATTGTTTAACCAGTCCGCCATCCAGGCATTCTTAACACCCAAGTTAGTTACTTCCCAAATCAACTGTTGGGCCACTTCTTCTCATAATACCAAAGTTGGCAAACAGCCTTTGAACTTGAGAAACATCTCATGTATGCAAAGCCACGCACTTTAATTAATGGGGGTAAATAAAATGGAGGTTTTTCACAAATACGCTTTTCATTAACAAATAAGTTGTGGAAGACCATAGAAATTGTTTTAATTTAGCATCTTTATTTTAAAAAGATATTACATAAGGGTTTACAATTATTATAAAACATAGAAGTTTACTGAATTTAAATTTATGTAATAAATAAATGTGCTTACAAAATTCAAATGGTAGCTAAAAAATTCAGTCAGAATAGAAGCAAAACTGATTACTATATAAAGAGCGAGCCAATGTTATACAATAAGTGATGGTTTACTTGTTTACTGATTATCTTAATGTAACCCAAAAGTACTACTAGTTTGGTTTCAGTAAATAAACAAAGGTATGGACTATAGAGGGTCCTGTATTAAAATGAGAAGACAGTTTTATAAGAACAGCATACTAAATCTTGAATATGATCTTTGAAAATATTTCTATAACTAAAATTCTATGAGTCTTTACCAGCTATGTTTCTGCCAATAGAAATACGATCTATGGTTTAGAAGAGATGTGTCCTTGTGAACTTCCCTGTAAATTTCCTTTAACAGAATTCTCTGTTCTTACTAGTAAAATAAGAGATTGTACTTTTGTAATAAAATTTCACTCTAAAGATTAAATAAAATTTGTATTAAATGTGACAATAAACTTCTCTGTCTGAATACTTAATACTGAAATAACCCATAATATATAAATGCTCTAAGAAATCGCAAACTATAAATAATTTTCCAAGTCTGAAAATTTTTTCCAGAAACTTTTTGTCCTTGGAGGCCAGAATCTTGTAAGAAGATACATCTTTTAGGTCCCATGCACCCTTCTCTTCCTTTAAATACTGAAATTTTTTCTTAAATATTTTTGTGTGGAGATTTAAGCTTCAGTTTCAACCATTAATATTATGCCAGAAAAATAGCATTTATAGGATTTAGAGCTGGAAAAAATAGTAGAAACCATATACTTTAATACAACCTTGGTGTTTTATTAATTTTAAATGAGTTCTAAAATTATGATGAATTTCTAGGGCACTCACCAAAGTAGTACTAGAATCTGGGTTTCCTTACAGTACTGGAGTCTTCTAATAATTGCAAGAAGTTGAAACGCTTGTGTTACAGTTCTGGTTGGAGCATTTTTGAAGAAAAATGAAATTATTATTATTCTCTCTTCTTTATCCTTCTCTTTTTCTAAACTTCATAATCAATCTTTCTTCTACATGTCTCCAATAAACAAATTATCTATTTTCAGTAAAGCTACATTTGATGTCAGGACTTCCTCAACAGCCAGTCACAAATGCCCTTTGTAGTAGTTGGTAATTTAATTCACCCTTTTATCAGTCAAGTTCAGCAGCTAATATCTGACAAGCAGGGGTTACAAACCTGGGTAGCTTTTGACATACACAATTTACTAGCCAGAATCCCAAATCAATGACTTTGAAACTGAATCTTGCTGCCGGTGTATATTTCTTTGGTTGCATAGAATTTTTAAAAATTGAATTTGAATGCTTTAATTAAGGACAGACTTACCAGTGTGTCACAGTTTCTACATACCCTATTACTTCTGTGTGTGACATTTGATGTTCAGTTTATGTTATGGTTATGGAACTGAAACCAACATGAATATTGCTTTGTGTTTGTTTCATTTTGTTATTGGAGAGGAGGGTGCATAGATGTTTTCTTCTCATAAGGACAATGTTTGGGAAGGATGAAGACAGTCATCAGACTAATAGTGCCACTGATGCTTCAAAGAAATTCTTCGCACTTGATTCAGGAAACCTTAAAGATCATAAAACAGGGGCTTCCCTGGTGGCGCAGTGGTTGAGAATCTGCCTGCCAATGCAGGCGACACGGGTTCAAGCCCTGGTCTGGGAAGATCCCACATGCCGCGGAGCAACTAGGCCCGTGAGACACAATTACTGAGCCTGCGCGTCTGGAGCCTGTGCTCCGCAACAAGAGAGCCCGCGATAGCGAGAGGCCCACGCACTGCGATGAAGAGTGGCCCCCACTTGCCGCAACTAGAGAAAGCCCTCGCACAGAAACGAAGACCCAACACAGCCATAAATAAATAAATTAAAAAAAAAAAAAGATCATAAAACATTGTTAACTGTACATAATATTGTGACACATTTCATATCCCTAATTTGCTAAATAGAAAGTGGCATAATATCTATTAATGTGATTAAATGGGTCAGTTTCTAAATACAGTCTTACTTAAAGCTGCTTTTACATGTCTTTTAAAAATGGTTGAATGTAGAATTTAAAAATACCCCAAAACATTAAGACAGTTAATTAGTATTTTAGTATACATCTTTGAGTATTAGAATTAACCTTTTGTAACAATGATTTTAATTAGAAACACAGTAGTAATATTTTGATTAGTATTTCGTGATATCAATAAAAATATTGCATTGTCTTTCCCCGTAAATACAATGACAAACAGCAAATGGTAAAGATTTTACAAGCTAATTAAATGTCATTAATGAGGGCTATAAAATATATATAAATAGTAGTTTCATTTAGTTTTGGAGAATGATTATATTTGACCACAATGGTTAAAAGACTTAGACTTAGACTTACAAATAATGCCTAATATGAGCTTTCTTATGAGAAATTTGGCATGAAAATTAAATATGGCCTGAATAAAAGAGTAAAAAAATTATTTTGCAAATTTTGCTTCAAATATGCTTCCTCTAAAATGTATTATAAATCAAAATCTAATAAATTAAAATTTTTCTTTTCAACCAACATTAACAACTAATGATTAATCTGAATCTGAATGAGCATGACACATTGGAATCGTATTTGCAAACAGTCAAAATTATGAAAATCAATGCTGCATGTTCTAAATATTATTCTTCACTGACTAGGAAAATGTGACCTTTGTTTTGGGTTTATATAAAATATATTATAATTGTTCATACAGTTTTATGAAGAAAGACTTTTCCATTTTAAAGTTATTAGATAATTTTAGTAATCATATTGACAATAAGTGGTTTATCACTTTTCATAATATTCTCAATATTTTCAACATCTATTTAATTTTATTTAATTATTTTAGTATTTGATAGTTTGCTTATCCTTTCAAAGTGTGAAATATACAAATATGCCATTTTATTTTTTTCCAATGGAATAGAGCTTTAAATTTGTATTTTCCTTTTTTTAAAAAAAGCACTTCTATTGTGTATTGGATCTAAAACAATGGTTTGATTAATATTAATACAGTCATGGATTTTTTTGTGTGTATTTCAAAATTTATATTCTCCATCACAACACTAGGAAAAAAAAAATCTGTCCCACTGCCGGACTACTGTTAGTTTGATGATTATACTAATATTAACTGCTTCACTTGAGTAAGCAAAGAAGAAGTAAAATACCAGTCAGACCAGCTGTTAATTCACAGAGTGTTGTACTATGCTTATTAAAAATACCCAAAAGATGTACCTTTGTGGTTCAGTCTTTTGAATTAGAATCAGAATATTAATCATGCCTCAGGCCTAAATTAAACATTGGAAGGCCCCTTAAGAATTTTCACCAAATTTTCTTGGATTTTTCTTTATTGGGTCTTCCTGGACTCTGTTTAGCTCTGTAATTGCTTTGCTCCTTTGTTGATAGGTTAAAGCACAATGTGATTTTCTCCATGTCATAATATTTAAGAGGACGGCCCAATGGTCTACTCCAAGTTGCAAAGTGCAGCTGAGACACTGATTTATAACAGAAATAGTGTTTACAATGTCAAATAAAGTGTGAAGTAAGAACAACTATGTATCTCAAAAATCTATAGTTATAAAAGGATCTGAATCATTACTGTCTTCATATCATTTATATTCTGAAGGGGTTATCTTAAGTGACCCTGCCAAATGTGGATGACCTCTTATATATGAGTATGCAAATGCAAGAAAAAATAAGGACAACCTATCAAGCATGTTCAAAATATACTATAGTCTGATTTCAGAAAATGGTCAATGTTACTAATGAATGTATGCCTGAGTACTTACATATGGACCCAGTTTCAAAAATAGAAGTGTGTGATTAAGGTAACATTTGTGCATCTATCTAAGAACTGTGTCTTGAGTGTACTGTTTATTTATACTGGAGGACAATTTGAACTCCACACACGAGATCAAAAGGAATGTTATGACCTTGAAATATTTCTTTAGCATTTAGCATATCTCTACCACCTCACTCTCAAGGCAAAAGGATGAAATGGAAAAGTATATCAGTTTGAGAGAGTGTATTATTTTTAAAATAATCAATGATAGTAATAAAGTGCCAGTGCTCTTCCTATATCACAACACTTTTTTTCCCATTTCTCAATTGAATTTATGATAAACTACTAATATTTAAATAAGAACTTTGTTAATTCTGAACCCCCCCACAATTATTTTTGGAAAGAGAAAACACGTCTCTTAAAATTGATATTTGATTTATTAACACATTTGTTTGAAGCAACAGGCTCAGGTTTTTAAGGGTTTGCTTAACAATATTTTGGCTAAACTGACAGTACATGGACTTTATCTTGGCAGTATTTGTATATTATATAACACAACACAATAATAACTGCTGTTCAATGTGATAAAAACAAGGGGAAATTTTATCCATTCATAGTATTGTTAAGACAAAAACAAAAAATTTATGTATTTTGGGGTGAAGTAGTAACAGCTTACCCACTAGTATGTTAACTAGTTCCTATTAAAAGACTTAACAGAGGAAATATGAATTCATTTGACCTGTTAGGTATCTAAAAATTAGTGCTGTACACTGTTATAGGCAATTTTGGTAGCTATTAATAACCTGGGGGAAAAAAACAACACAATAACCAAAAGGAAGCATGTATCAATATTTCGGAAAGAAGTGTGACCAGTGACTGGTGAGTACTTGGAGAATCTAACTTTGCAAGTATGGCACCAGTTGTGCTTTGTTGTGAAACAGAACTTCATTGATGTTCTGAACTAGGCACCAGTTGTGCTTTGTTGTGAAACAGAACTTCATTGATGTTCTGAACTAGACTTCCCTTCTCTGTGAAAATCTTCATAGCTGCTTGGGTGATGGACAAATGAATTACAGCTTATTCATAGAAATATGTGGATTATGAAGTAATCTGCTGGTTTTTAAAACAATCAAATGCAATTTTGTCAACTATTTCCATTAGAGATCAAACTGTGACCAATAAAGAAACAATAACTGAAGGAAAAATTTCCAGTGACCCTCTTTGATAACATTAGAAATGAAGATTAGAACAAATCCAATAAATGTAAAATATTTAGTAAACAGAAGACTGATGAGATCTATGAGCTTATGACCTCTTCTGTTGCTCCAAACTATCATGATTTAGTATTTTTTTGAAGAGGAACTGTTATAATAGTTCTGTAAAATCCAACTCTAACCATTATAACTATTTTTCCAATTTTGTTTTGTGTATCCTCCATTTTTTGTTTGAATACTTTAAAGCACATCCCAAACAGCATATCATTTCACTCACAAATACTCAAATATCTGTTATTAACAAAGAATACCCCAATATTTTTGTTGTAGTTTTTTTTTTAACATTTTAGCCATTTTTTTAAATTGAAGCATAGTTAATTTACAATGTTTTGTTAGTTTCAGGTGTAAAGCAAAGTGATTCAGTTATATTATTTTTCATATTTTTTTCTATTACAGGTTATTACAAGATAGTGAATATCGTTCCCTGTGCTATACAGTAGGTTCTTGTTGTTTATCTGTTTTATATAGAGTAGTATGTATATGTTAATCCCAAATTCCTAATTTATCTCTCTCCCCTTGCCCCCGCTATCTCCTTTGGTAACATGAGTTTGTTTTCTATGTCTGTGAGTCTATTTCTGTTTTGTAAATAAGTTCATTTGTATCATTTTTTTTAGATTCCACTTATAAGTGATATCACATAGCATTTGTCTTTCTCTGTCTGACTTAATTCACTTCGTATGATAATCTCTAGGTCCATTCATGTTGTTGCAAATGGCAATATTTCCTTCTTTTTTTATGGCTGACTAATATTTCACTGTGTATGTATATCACGTCTTTTTTATCCATTCATCTGTCAATGGACATTTAGGTTGCTTCCATGTCTTGGCTATTGTAAATAGTGCTTCTATGAACATTGGGGTGAATGTACCTTTCAAATTATAGTTTTCCCTGGATATATGCCCAGGAATGAGATTGCAAGATCATATGGTAACTCTATTTTTAGTTTTCTAAGGAACCTCCATGCTGTTTTCCATAGTGGCTGCACCAATTTACATTCTCACCAACAGTGTAGGAGGGTTCCTTTTTCTCCACACCCTCTCCAGCATTTATTATTTGTAGACTTTTTAATGATGGCCATTCTGACTGGTGTGAGGTAATACCTCATTGTAGTTTTGACTTGCGTTTCTCTAATACTTAGTGATGATGATCATCTTTTCATGTGCCTGTTGGTCATCTGTATGTCTTCTTTGCTGAAGTATTTTAAAGCGAACACCAAAAAGTTTCATTCTGCCCTAAATTCTTTAGTATGTATTTCTAACAATTAAAGCTTGTTTAAACCAATAAAATTAAAAATATAATTCCTTAACATCATCTAATTACCTGGTCGATGTTAAAATATTTCCATTTTTCAGATGAGCTCAATTTTTGCAAATAGTTTTTAAATAAGGATGTAAATACAGTTTATACATTGCATCTGGTCAATTAATCCTTTTAAATAGTTTAAAGTATATTACAGTTCATCCTTCTTTTTTTGACATTTATTTATTTAAAATTCTGGGTATTTTCCCTGAAGAATTTCCCACATTCTGGATTTGGTTGATTCCCCTGTGTTTACTATAAACTTATAGTCACATTTAGAGTTTGATTAGATTAAAGTTTAATTGCCTCTTTACTTTGTATTTTCTCCCATCAGAAGACACATATATCTAGCTGCTACACATTTAGTGATGATAAAACATATCAGTAATAAACTGACAGAAATATGAAAATATGCCTTACTATTTTTAACAGCAAACAATAAGAAAGAATGCATATGTCCATCAATAAGGGATTGGTTAAATAAACAAGGGAATACTATACAGCTGAATAAAAAAATAGAACATAAACTCCAGGATGTGCTGTTCAAAGAAAAAGCATTTCAGAGAAATGTGGCATGGTATATGCATAACATATATGTGTATGCTAATATTATTTTATGTGTATAGTACACCACCATTTAAAAATTAGGAAATATGTGTAAATATATGTATATAATATTTAGTTATATTAAAATAGGCATATAAATCATGAAATTTAAATAAGTGTAGGTATCACCTAGAATGGACAGGAAGGAATAAAGTGTATGGGATAGTGATAGAAGCTGGACCTCTCTGTAAATAAATAATAGATTTGTAGATTTAACTTTGGAGCAATGTAAATATTCTATGAATTATAAAACAAAATAATCCTTTATATCTGTAGGGTAACATAGACCTAAGACAAAAAACAAGCCTTCAAATAACTCTAACTTGTCTTCCATAACCATGCTGTTGGCTGTAGGGTTGAAGTTATTCTGAATTGGCTGTGTGTATATTGTAGGATAAATCGAAAGATTGAGAATGTGAATTTTCATTGTGATTAAAGGAGAAACAAATTTAAAATGAGATTATGTGAAAATCCTGTATTTGAATTGAAAATCATCAATAAAAATAGACCATATATCATGCCTTAAAAAAAAAGTGGACACACACAGACTTTCTATGGCTCTCCACTCAAAAGGCCAGGAAATATGACCAACCTAGTTTCAGTGAACATTCGTAGCACCCAGATTGCAGTTTCTAAAATCTATTTTCACTGAAAGGACAGTAGCCCTTGCAGAAAAAGCTGATTCTATGTTCTAAATCTGGACCATGTAATGTTCAATATGAGCCTGGAAAATATGTTACATCAGAAAGCAAATAACTTATTCAACAAACCTAGGATCATATTCATAAAACTAGAGTCAACCTAAATAAGCTCCCGAAAAGCAAAGACGAAATGATTTAAGCATCAATAAGGATTAGAGTACAATGGATTGTAACTCATCAAATATGTTTAAGTACATCAGTTCATAATTACATTAATATACTTAGTCACCTTTGGAGAATGTTGGGCAAATATTTAGGAAAAATTGGCAAATAAAGGAAATTAAGCCAGCATTTACCCTACAATCCTATATAATATGAACATCAGCATAAACAAATAGTCAATGACTGAAAGTTTGTCTTTATGAAAGTATTCCAGATAATCAATGAAGAGGAATGTTGGAAGTAAAATATCAATATTTTTATGCCTAAGGAATTAATGGATCTAGGTTATGATTATCAATGATTTTCCCTCACAAAAAGGGAAACAATCAGACATTAGATACTTCATAATGAATGTACACAAAACTACCTACAAAGCAATCTTGAACAAAAATCCAAACTTAAAACTGAACAACCCTCTAGATCTGACTATAAATTTTAATAAATTGTGAGGATGGAAGGCCATGTTAAACTCACAAATTGGATAAAATATACAACATTCAGACTATGGAAAACTACAAGGGAAAAGACAGAATAAAGAGGCAGATATATAGAGGAAGGATCTAAAAAGGAATATTTTAGAATAATCCAAAAGGAAAAAAGGATCCACAAATTGACTGTATGAATCTTAGTTGATCCAAATTTAGACAAACACTTCAAAAAATATTCCCAAACAATCAGGGAAAGATGGACACACTTGATTTTGATGACATTAAAGGTGCATTATTATTATTTTAGGTATGCTGATTATATTGCAGATATATTTTTCAAAAAAGAACTCATTTAAAGGACATTTTGGTTGCTTTCAAGTTTTAGCAGTTGTGAATAAAGCTAAAACTCTACATATTTGTGTGGACATAAGTTTTCAAATTATTTGAGTAAATACCGAGGAGTGCCATTGCTGATTTGTATGGTAAGAGCATGTTTAGTTTTGCAAGAAACTGCCAAACTGTCTTCCAAAGTGGCTGTACCATTTTGCACTCCCACCAACATGAGCGAAGGTTCCTCTTGTTCTACATCCTTCCCAGCATTTGGAGATTTCAGTGGTTTGGATTTTAGCCATTCTAATAGGAGTGTAGTGGTTCTTGTTGTTTGAATTTGCAATTCCATAATGACATATGATGTTGAGCATGTTTAATATGCTTATTAGCCATCAGCATATCTTTTTTGGTAAGGTGCCTGTTTATATCTTTTACTCATTTTTAATTGAGTTGTTTGTTTTCTTAATCTTGAGTTTTAAGAGTTCTTTGTGTGTTTTGGATAACAATCCTTTATCAGATATGTGTTTTGCAAAGATTTTCTCCCAGCTGGTGGCTTCTTTTCATTCTCTTAATAGTGTCTTTTGCAGAGCAGAAGTTTTTAATTTAAATGAAGTCCAACTTACCAATTTTTTCTTTCATAGCTCATACTTTTAGTGTTGTATCTAGAAAGTCATCACCAATACCAAAATTTTCTAGATGCTCCCCTATGTCATCTTCTAGGGGTTTATATTTTTGTATTTTGCATTTAGCTCTTTGATCCATTTTGAGTTCAATATTGTGAAGGACATAATATCTATGTCTAGATTCATTTCTTTGCATGGATGTCCAACTGTTCCTGCACCATTTGTTAAAAGACTATTATTTCTCTATTGAATACCCTTTGCTCCTTTATCAAAGATAATTTGACTTTGAGTGGGTCTATTATGAACTCCCTTTTCTGTTCCCTTTATCTCCTCTATTCTTTCCCCAGCACCACACTGTCTTGATAACTGTAGCTTTACAGTAAGTCTTAAAGTTGAGTAGTGTCACTCTTCTGTGTTCTTCTTCAATATTCTGTTGGCTATGATGGGTCTTTTGCCTCTCTATATAAACTTAAGAATCAGTTTTGACAATGTCCACAAAATAACTTGTTTGGATATTGGTTGAGTTTGCATTGAGTTTCTAGATCAAGTTGGGAAGAACTGACATATTTATTTATTTATTTATTTATTTATTTATTTATTTATTTATTTATTTATTTATTTATTTATTTATTTATTGGCTGCCTTGGGTCTTTGTTGCTGCGTGCGGGCTTTCTCTAGCTGTGGCCAGCAGGAGCTACTCTTCATTGCGGTGTGCAGGTTTCTCATTGCAGTGGCTTCTCTTGTTGAGGAGCATGGGCTCTAGGTGCACAGTCTTCAGTAGTTATGGCATGTGGGCTCAGTAGTTGTGGCTCACGGGCTCTGGAGCGCAGGCTCGGTGGTTGTGGTGCATGGACTTGGTAGCTCTGTGGCATGTGGGATCTTCCGGGACCAGGGGTCAGGCCCGTGTCTCCTGCATTGGCAGGCGGATTCTTGGCCACTGCATCACCAGGGAAGTCCCAGAACTGACGTCTTAATAAAATTGAATCTTCCTATTCATGTACATGGAATATGTCTCCATTAATTTCTTTTTATTTCTTGCATCAGAGTTTTATCATTTTCCTCATATAGATCTTGGACATATTTTGTTAGATTTATACCTAAGTATTTAATATTTTTGGCGATAATGTTAATAGTATTATGTTTTTATTTCAGATTCCAATTGTCCATTGGTGTTATGTAAGAAAGCAATTGACTTTTGTGTATTAACACTGTATTCTGCAAATCTGCTATAATTGCTTATTATTAGTTCCAAGTCTCTTCTTGTTGTTATTAATTTAGGTGATCTATTTCTTCTTGTGTAAGTTTTGGCAGATTGTGTCTTTGAAGGAATTGGTCCTTTTCATTTAGGTTATCAAATTTGTTGGCATAGAGCTGTTCCTCATAATCCTTTAGTATCCTCTTAATGTCTATGGAATCAGTAGTAATTGGCTCCTGAAATATCAGAAATAAATGAATCACTAATGTCAGAAATAAAAATTTCTGATATTCGTGATTTCTGTCTTCTTTCTTTTTCTTACTTAGTCAATCCAGAGGTTTGTAAGTTTTATTAACCTTTTCAAAGAACCATCTTTTTGTTTCATTTTCTGTTGATATCCTGCTTTCAATTTCATTGATTTCTGCTAATTTTTACTACTTATTTTCTTCTGCTTATGTTAGATTTAATTTATTCTTATTTTTCTAGTTTTCTAAGGTAGAAGCTTATATTATTCATTTTAGATTTTCTTTCCTAATAGATACGTTCAATGCTATGGTTTTCCCTCTACGTACTGCTTTTGCTGTATCTCACAATTTTGATGTTATGTTTTCATTTCCATTTCAAATATTTCTAAGTTCAAGATACTTTTTAATTCCTCTTGAGACTTGTTATTTGACCTGTGTGTTATCTAGAAGCATGTTGTTTAAACTCCAAATATTTTGGGATTTTTCCAGCTAACTTTCTGTTATTGGTTTCCACCTTAATTCTATTGTGATCTGAGAGCACAATACATATTATTTTAATTCTTTTAAATGTGTTAAGTTGTGCTTTGTAGTCCAGAATGTGGCCTATCTTTGTTAATGTTCAGTGTCAACATGATGAAAATGTGTATTCTGCTGTTGTTGGATGAGATATTATATAAAGGTCAATTAGATCCAGTTGATTGGTACTGTTCAGTTGAATTCTGTCTTTACAGATTTTCTACCTGTTGAATTTATTAATTACTGATAGAGGGGTGTTGAAGTCTCCAACTATAAGAGTGGATTCGACTATTTCTCCTTGAAGTTCTATCAGTTTATGGTTTATGTAGTTTGATGCTCTGTTGGTAGTTAATGTTACACATTAAGGGTTGTAATATCTTCTTGGAGAATTGACCCCTTTTTCATTATTTAATGCCTCTCTTTATCCCTGATAACTTTCCTTGCTCTTATGCCTGCTTCATCAGAAATTAATATAGCTATTCCAGCTTTCTTTTTATTAGTTTTTGCGTGGAATATCTATATCTATCTCTTTATTTTTAATCAATCTGTATTTTCATATTTAAAATGGGATTTTGTAGAGGATATATAGTTGGGTCTTCTTTATCCACTCTTTCAGTCCCTTTCTTTTTATTGGTGTATTAGAACATGATGTCTAAAGTGATTATTCCTTCTCTAACAACCTTCCTTTCTTTATATAGATCTGGGTTTCTTACCTATATAATTTTCCTTCTCTCTGAAGGACTTCTTGTAACATTTCTTGCAAGGTAGATGTACTGACTACACATTACCTCAATTTTTGTTTGTCTGAGAAAGTCTTTATTTCTCCTTCACTTTTGAAGGATAATTTCTCTGGGTACAGAATTCTAGTTGATAAGTTTTTGTTTCTTTCAGCACTGTAAATACTTCACTCCGATTTCTTCTTGTTGCCATGGTTTCTAAAGAGAAGATCAGTGTAATTCTTATCCTTGCTCCTCTTCGGTAAAGTGTTTTCCCCCACTCTAGGTTCTTTCAATATTTACTCTTTGTTTTTGATTTTCTGCAGTTTGAATATGCCATGCTTAGTAGTAGACTTTTTGGTATTTATCTTGATTGGTATTTTCTCAGCTTCCTCCATCTGTGGTTTGGTGTCTGTTGTTAATATTTGAAAATTCTTAGTCATTATTACTTCAAATATCTCTTCTCTTCCTTTCTTTTTTCTTCTTCTGTTATTCTCATTATGTGTATGTTATACCTTTTGTAATTGTCTTGCAGTTCTTGAATATCTCATTTTGTCTTTACATTCTTTTTTCTCTTTGCATTTCAGTTTTGGAAGTTTCTTCTTCTTTTTTTGAATTTATTTATTTGTTTATTTTTTGCTGCATTGGGTCTTCATTTCTGCGCGCGAGCTTTTCTCCAGTTGGGGTGGGCGGGGGCTGCTCTTTGTTGTGGTGCGCGGGCTTCTCATTGCGGTGGCTTCTCTTGTTGTGGAGCATGGGCTCTGGGTGTGCAGGCTTCAGTGGTTGTGGGTCACTGGCTCTGGAGTGCAGGCTCGGTGGTGGTTGTGGTGCATGGGCTTGGCTGCTCCGCGGCATGTGGGATCTTCCCGGGCCAGGGCTTGGGCCCACGTCCCCTGCATTGGCAGGCGGATTCTTGGCCACTGTGCCACCAGGGAAGTCCTGGAAGTTTCTTTTGACGTATCTTAAAGCTTACTCAATCATTCCTCCTACATGTCTAGTTTATAGCTGAGCCCATCAAAGGCATTCTTCATTTACTATATAGTGTTTTTGATTTCTAGCATTTTCTTTTGATTTTTTATTGGAATTTCCATCTCTTTGCTTACACTACCCATCTGTAATCATATTTGTTTAAAATTATTGGTGTGATACTACCACAATCTTTGCCATTCTAAATCTGATTCTCATACTTTCTCTGTCTCCTCAAGTCGTGTTTTTTGTCTTTTAGTATGGCTTTTAATTATTCTGTTGATAGCCAACCATTATGTACCAGGTAAAAGGAACTGAAAGTTGTTGCAGTGGTTGTTTGTGCTCCTGGATTTCTGCCAGCTCTCTGTATCTTCCTGTGTGTCACTAAAATTTGGAGGGCAGCAGTTTTCTGTATTACCTCATCTCTGATAGATCTAAAAAGAGATGTTGATTTTTTCAATTTGTTCAGTTTTTTCTTGTTGTAAGAATGAGAGTGATGATTTCAAAGTTCCTTACATGCCATACCAGAAACAAGAAGTCTTTTTCATCTTTTTTAGTGTATGCATTTACAGGTATAATTTTTTTTTTACTGAGCACTGCTTTTACTCCATCCCATGTGTTTTGCTATGTTGTGTTTTCATTTTCATTTGTCTGTAAGTATTTTCTAATTGCTCTTTGATCTTTCTCTGATTCATTTGTTGTTTAAGTGTGTGTTATTTAATTCCCACATATTTGTGAATTATTCAATTTTCCTTCTGTTATAGATTTTAAGATTTATTCCATGATGGTCAGAGAAGATACTTTGTATTATTCTAACCTTTTAAAACTTATTAACCTTGTTTTTTGGCCAATATACAGTCTATCTTGGGGAGCGTTCTGTGTGCACTGGAGAGGAATGTGTATTTTGCTGTTATTTGGTGGACTGCTCTATAAATGCCTGTTATCTCTAGTTGGTTTATAGTGTTGTTCAAGCCCTCTATATCTTTATTGCTCTTCTGTCTAGATGCTCTGTCCATTACTGAAAGTGAGGTGTTGAAGTTTTCAATTCTGTCCATCACTGTTTCATATATTTAGAGGCTCTGCTATTTGTTGTATGTATGTTTATAATTAGTATATCTTGATGAATTGACCCTTTTATCAATGTACAGTGCCCTCCTTTGTCTGTTATAGTATTTTTTAACTTAGAATCTATTTTAAAAGATATCAGTGTAGGTAGTGACCCTTCTCTATTTTGGTTGCTATTTGCATGGAATATCTTTGCAATATCATTCTTTTCCCTTTAAACATATTTGTTTCTTTGGATCTACAGTGGGTCTTTTGTAGACACCATATAGTTGGGTCATATTTTAAAAGTATTTTACCAAATCTCTGCCTTTTGATTGGAAAGTTTAATACATTAACATTTAAGGGAATTACTGATAAAGACTTACTTTTGCCATTAAAAAAAAAAAGAACTCATTTTTTAGAGAAGATACTGAAAATTTATAGATAAAATGATAGCATGTCTGGTATTTCTTTAAAATTGAACTGGAATGGGGAGGGAAGTAGGTCAGAGTACAGGTGAAATAAGATTGTCCATATAGTAATAATTGTTGAAGCTGAGTAGTAAGTATGTTGAGTTTGTTATACCATACTCAATATCTTTTTATCTATTTGAAAATTTCCTTATAAAGATTGAAAAGAATGTTGATCTGTGTTCAGGTGTTATCAGCTCAACCCCCCCATTACACCTCTAGGATTTATGTTAATTATGTTAATGAACATTAGTAACTATGTTAATTCATTTAGTATCAATTGATAATCATTGACAAGATCCATTACTATTAGGTTGAAAAATGGTGATTTTTTTTCTAATTCTGTCATTCCATTTCCATTTACTGACTACAATTTATTGATAAAATGAAATTTACCTCAATAAATATTTAGTTACCCTGAAATAGAGTTTGTACAGAAAAGGCAGGAAAAATGCTTAATTTTTTTTACCTTTATTTAGTACTTTTTAGAGTAGCAGTTTGATGACCTAGCAATCTCCATTTGTAACAAATAACTAGGGTAAATATCATTGTAAATTCTTTGATTTTTATGTACTTTATGTTTTAAACCAAATGCTAATCACTATTTTTTTGATGAGCAAATTATCATCTTAATTCAGAGCAAGCCCCTTTGATTTGACTTTGGATTCTTTCGATATGACCCCATAGTCTCCCTTACTTGTCATTCCAAGTTGTCTCTGGTTCATCTTGAATTTTTCCTGCCCCAGGCCTGAAAAAGTCATTTCTATAAGGAACCATCGTTCTCTATGTAAGCAAAATATTTAGAGGCCATTGTCTGAGCTCTGGGGATTTTCTCATTGCTCATTGCTGTTAGGTTCATACCTTCTAGAGCTTTTCAGTAGATAAAGCTAGCTTTTATGTAGAGTTTAAATAAAAATATAAATTATGAGTTCTTGTATTTTCTAATCAATTCAAGATGGTAGAGTTTTTAGTTATCTGTTTTGATATTATACTTATATTTCTTGTTCTTTATATTGAACACCTTGGTATTTACTAATTATTTAAATGTTATTTATTAATTAAATAATTAAATATTTAATCATTTAAATAAATATTTATTATTAAATAATTAAATAAAATTTAATTATTTAATCCATATATATAATATTTTCATTTTAACAGTGCTAATATAGCTGCTAATATTAAGATTACTGATTGCAGTTAAAAATTTTTTGAAGTCATTTTTGCTTTGATTTTGACTTTAAATGTTATCTAACTAGGTGTTTATAGTCAAAATACTTTATTTAAAAGTAGTCTGAAAATTTGCTTTCCCTCTGATGTTTATGCAACCAATTTATGTATAGTTAGATTTCCATTTTTCAGTTTGTTTTCCAATTTTAGGGATGGTGTTCTATTTTCTTTTTGGATTTTTAAAAATTATGTTAAATATATTATGGTTCCAAATTTAAAACAAAGTACATTCGGAGAAGGCTAGTTTTTGAACCTAGCCCACACCCTCTTTCCTCCCTCTCATTTTATGTAATCATGTTGTTTTCCATGCATAGATATTAATAAGGAAATCTTGGTGAAATTAAATATACTGGCAAAGGATTCCCCTACTGTAAGTATATAAGAAATGTTCATGATAAAGAAGTAGAGTTAGATATCATCAGTCTAAAAACTGTACCAACAACATGACAAACTACATTTCTCAAGGTAGCAGGCAAACTGAAAAAGTAATAAACTAAAAATATAATCCCAAGGCATATCTAGTATGTCAACAAGACAGAGAACAATACTGAATCTGAATCTCTGTGTAGATATCAGGTAAATTAAAACAAAGAAGAGAGCTGAAGTTATTATAATGCTACAGATTTAAATACAGTTGACCCTTGAACAGCATGAGGTGAACTGCTAACCCCTGTGCAGTAGAAAATCTGGTTATAACTTTACGGTCGGCCCTCCATATCTGTGTTTCTGCATCCTCGGATTCAACCAACCATGGGGTCATGTAGTATCAATTGAAAAAAAATTCATATACAAATGGACCCACACAGTTCAAACCTGTGCTGTTCAATGGTCAACTGTAGCACCCTTAAAGCCTCAGAAAAACTGTAATATGGTATATTAAATACTGGGTGTCAATATAAGAGAAACGAGAAAACTCACTTAACACTGAAGTACAAGATGGCTAACCCAAGACATTTAACTGTTCAGAAATCTCTGGAAAATTCTTACTGTGTTTTAATAAACTGGGTAGACAATTATCAAAAATGGCAAATTATTAAAGAGTTGGCTGATGTTTGCCATGCTAAACATTGTAACTTAAAGGGAGAAAATACTTCTTAGTCACAATGAGGGAGATAATTTTAGTATTTATACTTAATATTATTG
Organism: Balaenoptera musculus; assembly: GCF_009873245.2. Taxonomy (NCBI): domain Eukaryota; kingdom Metazoa; phylum Chordata; class Mammalia; order Artiodactyla; family Balaenopteridae; genus Balaenoptera; species Balaenoptera musculus. Next base: position 38,524,739 of record NC_045791.1, on the reverse strand, counting down.
TTAAGAATACTAACTTCCAGTTGCAAATAAATGAATCAGGAGTTTAAAATGTACAGTGTGGGGAATATAGTCAATAACTATGTAATATCTTTGTATGGTGACATATTGTAACTAGACTTATTGTGGTTATCATTGAAAAATATATGGAAATACCAGATCACTATGTTGTGTAAACAGGAACTAGAACGGTGTTGCAGGTCAATTATGCTTCAAAATCAAACAAACAAAACAGCATATTCATGGAAAAAGAGATCAAATTTGTGGTTACCAGAAGTGCAGGGTGAAGGGAGGGGGAAGTGGAGGAAGGCAGTCAAAAGGTACCAACATCCAGTAATAAGATAAATAAGTACTTGTGATGTAATGTACAACATGATAAATATAATTAACACTGCTTTATGTTATATATGAAAGTTATTAAAATAGTAAATCGTAAGAGTTCTCATCACAGGAAGTTGCAAGATATTAAAATAAAAATCAGCATGAGTCTGGAGTACTTGTTAGGGAGTTAATTTTAAGCATGTAAGAAAAAAGAGATAAATATTAGATTAGAGTGGGAAGAATACATTGATATAGGTACACTCTCCTGGGATTTGGAATTTATTATGTTGATTTGACTTGAGCATCTGGCATTGGCCTTAACAGTCTTTTATATTGCTTAATTAAAGCCTGGATTTAACAATGGTCTAAAATCAATGAGGTTGCAATTCTGGCATGTTCCTGGCATATTTTAGGCTCAGGAAGAAGGGAATACTGGAGTGAATTTATGATGACCCACTCAGCCTCCCCTTAAGCATTTCTCAGATGAGACCAAGAGAACTCTTACGGCATCCTTGCTGTCCTCTGTAGATGGGATAATTGCGGAAGGCACCACAATGAAATGGGATTCTGTGGTTTCTGTGGAAGTAGTGGGATCACTGAGTGGGAGAGGCCAAATCATGGCTCTCAACCGTTAAAGAAAAAGCATATACAATGACCCTATAAACTACAGAGATGGAATAGTAAACAGGGATCTATTACATTATCTAACTAATAGTGTCATTAGGGACAAAACAGGTAGTCTACTAATTTATTACTTGACAAATATAAAGAGAAAAATTGCCTGATAAACAAAAACCTGATACAAATAACATGTGGGTATTCACAGTTTCTTGTCCGGGTCTCTATCCTACCTTTGTCTTGCATAAATTCACTGATGGGAAATTATCTCTATGAAGTGGTCCATTCCATTTTTATAATATAGTCATAATTTCTACCTTTTGGTTCTTGTTCTCTCCAGAGCCTCACACAAAGAATCTATCTGTAGACTACCGGGTAGTTCTTCAAATAACTGAAGACAGTTTTATGTTCCATTCTATCCTCAACGTTTTAAGTTCCTTCACTATTCTGGCTGTCACTTAGGTGCATTCCAGTTTGTTAATGACAAGGTCTTGAATCCTTCCATTGTGTGAGTTGAAGCCCAGAAGTTGGTCAGAATTATCACTACCAGGCTTACTGGTTACAGTGGTTCTAATAAAGCAGCCTAAGATTGAAATAGCTCTATTGCCTACTTCCTGAAAAGTTGAATTTAAAAAGTAAAATGTAATATTAAAAGTTCTGGAAAGCATGGAATAAACAGTTGTTTTAAAATGTATGTTTATGACAAATCCTTTACAAAGTTCCCTCCTCAAACCCATATCATTCCCCTACTAGTTAAAACATGTCAGAAACTCCTTCTTGAAATGGACTTCTGGCATATAGTCGTGGATTTAATGGTCTCATTGGTGTAAAATTGCTTTATGCTCATGGTTCATTTCAAGCTGAGGTATAGACAGAGAAAACATGGTGAATATTTAGGTCAGAATAAACTTTATACAATAAGCGATATACTTTACCCACCAGAATTTCCTTTGCTTCACATGGCATGCTCAGTTTTCACAGGACTCAAAATTCTGCCTTTTCAAAGGACACTAATATGTGCTAACCTAGATAAAATCAAGGTTGATTTTAAAATAGATCTAGAATTAATACACTTATAAGAGAGCTTGCCATAATTCCAGTCTATGTCATTCCTCCACCACCTTTATGGGAGAAAGGAGAAACAAGGTGTATATACCTGCTGGAGATATTTTGCAAGTTAAGTATCTATTTCAGAGCATATTAGGGCTTGATAACTTTGCACAGAATTCGGTCAACCATACGCAGCTAAAGTTCTTCTACTGGATTCCGTTGATTAGACATTTGGAGACCAGTGAAATACTTGAAATCAAATACATAGTTTTCACGATAAATGTACATGTGCATTTGTCTAAAAAAAATCCTCAGATTTGTCAGATTTTCAAAGTGGTCCACAAAATACACTTCCCAAAAGATTAAATAGCTTGGGTGGATAAATGTGATGTGTGATATATTCAGAAACTGATAGTCTTTGTTTTTAAGATTAGGGTTTTTGAAGGAGATACTGGAAGTTCCAAGTGGGATATTCATGGGTGGCAGGGACGTAAACTCCAGGTGGCAGGTACAGTTCAGCTTTGGCTCTGTTTGATTGGAATAGAACACTGTAGATATTAATTCCTTTTAAAATATCTCTGGAAAGGCTAACACAGTAGGTGTCTTATAGCTCTTCAAAAGAACCAGGTTGGGAGACCAGGAGATTAATAATCTTTGTTGTACAAGGCCAGGTGTAAGCTCAGGTATTCTCCTAGGCAGTCCTCCGCATGGCCACAGTAGATCTCCGACCTGACCTAGAGAGGCCACTTCTGTCGAAGAAAGATAGATCCTCCATACCCAAGGTCCAAAGTTCTTTAAGAAATGAAAGAAAATGTTTCATTGTAGAATAGTATTCTATTTTTTAATGTGGTTATATTGCATTTATAAAGAAACCAAGATTGAAGCAAAATAAAACTGTTAGGTAAATTGGTGTGATTAAATGATACTGGAGAGAAAATCGGCAAATATCCTAGTCAGTGGGACTTATCAAGGACCTGATTATTTCTGTCTGAGTTTAATTTACATAGTTGTTAAGACAAAACTCACCTTTCTTTTTTATTTATTTATTTATTTATGGCTGTGTTGGGTCTTCGTTTCTGTGCCAGGGCTTTCTCTAGTTGTGGCAAGCGGGGGCCACTCTTCATCACGGTGCACGGGCCTCTCATTATCGCGGCCTCTCTTGTTGCGGAGCACAGGCTCCAGACACGCAGGCTCAGTAGTTGTGGCTCACGGGCCCAGTTGCTCTGCGGCATGTGGGATCCTCCCAGACCAGGGCTCGAACCCGTGTCCCCTGCATTGGCAGGCAGATTCTCAACCACTGCGCCACCAGGGAAGCCCAAAACTCACCTTTCTTGAAAATACATAAGACTGTATTTGTGGGGGGAGGAGTAAAACTTGTGGACTATCATTTGAAAAACCTTTTGATCAGTGCCCTGCAAAATAATTTTGAGTAATACATACCTTATTCATTTATGGTTAGAAATTAAAGTGTTCCAATGTAATCAGCTAGACTTTAAGCATAGTTTTGTTTTTTTGCTGAGAAACTACTTGTCATATTCTATATCTTGTTAATCAAGCTATTGTTTTATATCCGTGATTCCAAACTTTAGTATCCACAAGAATCACAGAGGAACCATGTTAAAATGCAAATTCTGATTCAGTAGTTCTGGAGGGGGACTTTTTTAAACAAGCTCTCAGGAGAGGCCAGTATTGCTGGTCTCTGGACCAAACATTAAGCAAAGCTCTATTTCATATGCTTATTGTGTTTCTTCAATATATTATGCAATTAAAATATTTTCTATTTCATATGAGTCTTATTTTTATAGAGTACATTCATTAGACAGAATTGAACTAAAACCAAATTCATTAAATATCTCTGTATGAAAGAAATAACAGTTTATATCTGAAGTAATATTAAAACATCATGCTAAAAATAAAAATGTTTTATGTTAGAACCTTTTAAAAATTGATTTTATGTGATTATTCCAGAGCTGTATAAAGGATCTATGGTTAGTATCATTGTCATAGATGCTCTAGTTCTGTTTTTAGGGGATATTTTTACATAGTTTATGAGACTAGAAAACAGAAAATTCTTACTAGTAATTTCTCTGTCATTTATTTGAATGGTGAGATAGCTTCTGGCAATAGTGATTTTAGAGTGTGATTTAAAAGTACACACACACACACACACACACACACACACACCCTGCATCCTGCATTCAAAATCCAATGTTCACACGTAAAACTGAGAAGGATGAACCTAGTTTAAATCTGCAATCAGCACCTAGTTGACCTGCTGAGAACTGGCAGTGTTTTGAACCACTATGTGGCTTGTTTCCTAATGTACAGTAAAAGTCTTTTAGAATGAAGGTGCGTGTGCTTTTTGACTTTGGCAAGAAGAACAAAACAGGAGCATAATGAACTGTAAATTTTAGTGTATTTATGAGTACTTATAGCTCACCGTAAAGTTTTACTTTCTGTGTTTTCCAATATTTCCTCCAAACTTGGCTTGGGCAGTAGGTTCAGTATGTTTGACCTTCTGACTAGAACAGCAACATCAGGTCCACGTTAGCCCGCAAATGTTTTCTTCTGTGGAGAAACTTGCAGCGTGAGGAAGGCTGGAATGATTCCTAATACAACACGCAGCTGGTGCTACTTTTAGGCAGAAGTTTGCGTTTCTTTTTAATTTCAGTTTTATTTGTTTAAGATAGCATTAATGATGAGCCTTATTAGTAATAACATTAATTAGAAAAATGCAGCTGCCCTGGTCTTTCCAATGTGCATTATCATTTGTCCATACGGGAGCTTTTGAATGTGAAGATCCCTTTGAATGTAAAGGGAGAGGTAACTATGCTAGCCTTCTGCCTATACTTGGGATTATTTACAAACCGCAGATTTGAATCTCTGGACCTGCTTGACTTGTACCAGTAGGGGGATGATTGCCCAAGTTAACTGTGTTAGATTTGCTCCAAAGAAGAGGAAATGGTGTTGATTGACGATGACGCCTCTGCCACTTCGATTGTGGCCTAGTACTTTCCATGAGATGTGTCTCTGCTATTATAGCTTGTTTCCCTTCATGCCGCCTCAGAGTGCACACAGTGGGATAAGGGGAGAAACTGAGGGAGGCCTCCTCAGCTGGAGCAGGTCCTGCACGTCCACTGGTGGGCGGAGGCCTGCTGGGGTGTCAGGGAAAGGTTGACTCTGGGGACCAAGGCTGTCACTCAAAGAGCCCCTACTAAATGGCAGTGCACAGGGGGCGGAGTGTACATTGGAATAAGTACTCTTATTTTCATGCAAGAGAATAAAAAAGTGTTTACAATTGTGTTCATCCAGATTAAGTATTTAAGGCCTCTTTTTTCCTCCTTTCACCGTTTTTTCCTTAATCACCTCATTAATTTGTAGTTTGGCTTAAAATAGCCAGTGGGCTGGAACTATATGGCTCATTTATTCTACTTTACTTTATTTACTTTTTCAAAGTAAAATGGATAAAATCAATTAATAAATTTAAGCCCATTTACTATAATTTAGAGAGCTGCTAAATAATACATCTTCCTTTCTTCACTAAAGTGCTCTAACGTAATTCATCTGTGAGAGTAAGGCAACCCCTTTCTTGAGATATTTTTAAGAAAACGGCAGATTGTTATCATTCTGAGGTTTAAGTTCAGTTCTGCCCAGACCCAGGATACAGGCTAAATAGCCTGCACAGGGATTCTAGCATATGCTCACAGAGAAATACTTCATCACTGACTTGTGTTACTTGTATGAAAAGCATAAATAATTAATTAATATTCTGATTCTCTTCCACCTGGGTTTAGCGGTAGCTCTATTTCTAAAAGTGATATATACCAGTGATGTGTTCGTTTTTTAAAACTAAATACTGTAGAGAGAATGGCAAAACCACTCTTCAGCACCAATTTGGAAAGCATTATGATTGAGAATAGTGTACTAACACGCAGGCACAATCTCTGAGATATTGTCAAGTATGTTAGGATGAGTAAAGTTATGTCTTGTGGGAAGGGTGGAGAAGATCTGGATCAAGCTGGAGTGGGCAAAGGCATATGCTGATTTTGCCCAGGATAGGGAGAAGGAAAGAATTTTTAAATGGCCTAGAGAAAGAGATCTTTAGACCTGCCTGAGGCCAGGTAAACTGCTGACTATAATAATCCACCAATGTAGGCACAGGTTGTTTTCCTGGTTACAAAAAAAGGACTCAGAAAATGCCTTCAGGAACACAGCTCCTTCAGTATCTGGTAGTGACGAGAATGCACACAGGGGTGTCAGGGGTACTGAGGGGCATAAGAAAGGTGGGTAGACCGATGTCTGGGACAGTCAATGCTCCATAAACATTAGATGTAATTGAGGTACACACATACACACACACACACACACACACACACACACACGCCATGAGACATACGGGTATATGTCAACCGTTTATGGAAGGAATGGAAAAAGAAATAAGGCTATGAAAGAAATGGGCACAACTTTCGTAAGGCTAAAAATATTTTTCTTTCTTTTTTCTTCTCTTAGTTTTTAATTAAGTAATTATTTGCTCATTGTGGAAAAGTAATGGCTATTTTTGTCATGCATAACTGTATTACAACTTTATTCTTCATAGTGTATGAATTTAACAAGGTTGACTTTTTTAGATGTATATCTACATCTTTATATCTTCACTAAGGAATCTAATAGCATAAACATAAGTGCTATAACAAATATCCAGTGAAAGATATTTTAAAGTTTCTCTTAAAAATCTGTGTTAATGACCTGATAATGCTTTGTTATGGCTTTCGGGAAATGTGTGAACTGTTCTGACAGTATGTCAACAAAGTGTCAAATATGGTGAGAGAGAAGCTAAGAACTGGAATCATAGTGTCATGAAGTGTTAAAGCTGGAAGGGACCTTAGACCCCCTTCATGTTGAAAGTGATGGGGCTGAAGCCCAGGAGGATTAAGTGATTTGTTCAAGGTCACATATAGAGCAAGAAAGGCCCAAGGAGTAGAACCTAGGTCCCCTGGCTCCCAGACCTATTCCCTGTTAGGTTTGCAATTTTGCTCTTGACTATATTAATTGTTTTGTTTTGTACAAAATGAAACACAGATTGCAGAAATGGAGTCAGTTGTTTTTGGAATCTGAGTCATTTTAAAGGTCACCCCATCTCTCATAAGTCAGAGTACATAGCTATCTACCCCCAATCATTTATTTAAGCATTTTTTCCACATGTAACTCTTGGAGATATTAATTTCTCTGACAGTGCAAAGCAGTAGCTGTAGTTTTGAATAATATAGTCATTTCTCACTTTAAATCTACTTTTCACTGAAGGAAGCATTCTTGCTTTTTAATAATTATGTCCTTTCTTTTTGCCCCACTATATCCTGTCAGCCAAATGAATAAAAATCATTACCACAAGTACATACACACAATCATACACACACACATCACACATGGAGCCCTTGACAGATTTCAGAGCACTTTCGTATATGAATTCTTGCTATAATTGCAAATTAGTTACTTGGATGTTCTCAAAAGCCCATTTTATAGATGAGAAAATAGAGTCAGGGAGTTGTGATTTTTCAAAGTAAAGGTGGAAACTAAGTCGTTTATTTTCGAAATATATGTTCCCTTTCAATATACATACACATAATGGACCATATGTCTTTAATGGATTAATAAGGTAAATGAGACTATTTCAGAGTATACTGTAATTTTTTAGAATCAACATAAAGGAGGATTAAAATAACTTCTACATACTTCTCATTGTTAAGGACTGATACTATTAGAAAATCTAAACCTTGACTAATTTTTGATGTTTTAAAATTTAATATTTTAAATTCTGAATCTGCTTTGAAAGATCAAATAGATTTTCCATATTTCAAAATTGATTTTATAGTCATATATGTTCAGAGAATATATTTTATTTATAATCACGATATCTATTTTTAATTTAGACTGATCTCCAGTTGGTTTCCATCATTTTCACTCTATTTTGCTTCTTTGCTTTTCCTCCTTAAGCCACTTAAAGAGTTAACAACTTATACCAACATATTGTTAACCAATACCAATTATATTGGACAATGGAAATAACCAGTCCTGGGGCTTGTGAAGTGTCTTCAGTCAGGAGTCGGAAGACTTGGGTTCTACTCCCGTCTTGTCCCATGGTTTGCAATGTGCCTTTAGTCTAATCACTTACATCTCTGAGTCTTAGTCTAGTCTTTTATTAGAAGAAGGTGTTAGATCAGATGATCAACAAGTCCCTTTGATCAACATAAAGGTCTATGGTTTATAATGTATCTCTCCTGTATATTGGCTTTATTAAATTAAGATTTTATGTTACTGTATTTCTTAAAGCAGATACATATGTAAAAAATCCAATATGAAAGCAGACCAATTCAACAATTATTATACATATATACCTTCATGAACATACCATCACAATTTCTCAGGCTTCATTAACATACCATCAAAGTAACTACGTCTTTCAGAGAAAAACAGTGAAAACAATTTACAAATCTTTAAGATGAACTTGTGCTTAACGTAATTACTCAGTGGTAAATGTACTTAGTTAAGCATGTTAGTTCAAATGGTTCCCTGATTTGGTTGAGGTATAGACATTGAAAATAAGAGATTATAAGATAAAACCTTGAGGCCATAATCTAAATTTCATTCTTCAGAATATGTGGACTCATTTTGGTTAGTTACATTTTTTAACATAGTAGTATGTTTAATAATACCAAGATTCATCAGCAACTTCATATATATATATATATATATATATACACATATATATGTATGTATGTATATACTCTTATGTACATATGTAATACTATGAACCCCTAGAAAATAATTAAACTCCTCCTAAATGTTTTTAAGATCATATGTAACGTACAATTTAATATGATTTGAAATGTGTTACAGGTTTTAATTTTTAAGGTCAGTGTGGGTAGCACACTCGGACATCAATAATTGGGAATAATTTCTGATATTTGTCTTTGCTGGAATGTTTAAAAATCTCTAGCATAGGGTTAACATGAAGATATATTTAGTTTGTCATAAATATACCTAGAGTGGAATGGCTAATAGGTCCAGATCAGAATATTCAAAATGCCAATGGCATTTTATGTGTACGTACATTCCCAGAATCTGTTGGCATTGCTGAGAGCATGGCGGGAGTTGAGGCAGGCAGCACTACCCAGGCAACATTGTATTGTCTTCTGCTTCAGAGGAAGACTCTGGCCAGTAGGTGTTGATAAACCCACATTTCCACTGTTGTTTAATATGCTGAAAATCCATTGAATTCATTTCCTGTGGATGCTGGAACAAATGACTAACAAATTTGGTGTCTAAAAACAACAGCAATTTGTTCTCTCTCAGTTCTGGAGGCCAGAAGTCTGAAATCACTTTCACTTGGTCAAAAGCCAGGTGCTGGCAGGGCCACAAGCCCCCTGCAGGCTCTAGGGGAGATACTGCTCCTTGACTCCCAATTTTTCGTGGCTGCTGGCATTTCTTGACTTGCGGCCACATCACTCCAATCTCTGCCACCATGGTCACATGGTCTCCTCCTCTTCTGCACCTTATGTGCTTCTGAATCTCTCTTGTAAGGGCATTTGTGATGGCATTTAGGACCCAGCCGGATAATCCAGGACAGTCTTTTTATTTCAAGATCTTTAATTTAATCTCATCTGCCAAAACTTTACCATATAAGGCAATAGTCATAGGTACCAGGGATTAGGACAGGGATTTATCTTTGGAGCCGTTCTCAGCTTCCTGCATCCATCCTCTCATCATTCAACAATATGTAGTTAGTGTGCAATGAATGCTTCAACTGTGCACCACATAAAATGACTTCTAATGGCTTAAGAGTTTGTAATCCAGGTATAGAAAATTCACACATTAGTGCAACATTTTAAGAATAGTGGAAAGAAGATGAAAAACAAGAGATAAAACCCAGCTACTATTTAAGACCAAGGAAATGTTTTAAACTAATTAAAAGGTAGTATTTAATATTTAAATTTAATGTAAATATAATGTGACAATTAGACTAGATCAAGTCTTTTTCAAACCCAAATTTTAAACAAAGTCCTTTTCTATTGCTCTGGCTGTGACTGTTGCATGCTTTTGCACCTGCTGCCTCCTATGCTTGGAAATGCCTTTCTTTTCACTTATCTTTTCTTCTTGCCTTTTCTGTCTCAACTCAAATATTAAAGCAGCAAATAGGAGGCTGTATCACATAATCTTGATAAATTTTAGATAGCTCTAATCATTAAGAGGGATTTTAATTATTTGTTGCTTATTTTATTATCTGTCTCACCAATCTCCCCATGGAACATTAGCTTTATAAATAAAATTGAGATCTTTTCTATCAAATCCCAGCCCCTAGAATTGCACCTGGCATAACAGGTTTCAATGAGTATTGCTCAGTAAATTAGAGATTCTTAAAGATTTGTTCAAACATCAGGCTCTCCAGGAAGCCTTCCTTGAACCAACTGCCTGGGAGAAGTTTTCCCTCCTCTATGCACCAATATTACATGGCTTGTGCATAAAACTAACATTTGTCAAGTTGCATTATATTAATTTATTCATATAGCTATCTTTTAAGAAAATTGTAAGTTCCTTGAAGGCCAGGATTTTATCTTAGCCTTCTTCATATCTGTAAAGTCGTATCCATACTAGTTCCTGGCACATAAAAGTCCCTCAATGAATATTTTTTCAATGAATTACTCTTTGAAAACCCATGAACTGTCATAAAAGCAGTTTGTTAAATCCATCTATAATAGTTTTATGTGTAAAGCTGACTAAGCTATAGCGCCCTATTATTTAATCAAACAGTAATCTCAGTGTAGCTGCGAAGCTATTTGGTAGATGTGGTTAATATCTATAATCAGTTGACTTTAAGTAAAGGAGATTGCTCTCTATAATGTGGGTGGGGCTCATCTTACCAGCTAGAAAACCTTGAAAGGAAAACTGAGATTTCTCAGAGAAGAAATTCTGCCCCAAGTTCGTTAACCCATGCCTGAGTTTCCAGCCTGCAGGCTGCGCCATGCAAATGCCCCCCAAACCCCGACTCCCCCTCTTCCCCTTCCCTCCCAGAGAGCTCTAATTATACTATGCCTCTTCCCCTTACCTCCCAGAGAGCTCTAATTGATATACCATCCATCTTTCCATTTAAATCCAATTTAGGGCGGTGGTGAGAGTTTAACCATATCTTACCAGATTAGACTTGAAGCAATTTTGTAGGCTTTAGAAGTAAAGGCAGTGGAACATTAAAATTGAAATTAATATGTCCACAAAGGAAATGAAAAAAAAAAACCCCCCAAAAATTGAACAAAGAGCTAAATAACAATTCAGAACAGTAAAGGATGTTTTGAGATTATAAACTAATAATAAAAAGTTGAATTATATTCAATAACATTTACTTAAGATAGGGTAGTACTCGATAATTTTTTGCAAGATATTTATCTTATAGAGACTTGAAAAAAAAATCAACATGTCAATGTGTTTGTGTTATACCAGAAGAGAAGAGGGATGTCTTAATAGTCATTTGAGATACTTCACAATAGTTTGCAACTTCTCAGCAAGTGGAGTTGGAAATCTTTTTATTTTTCCCTTAGACTGTCGCTTTTGCTCAGGAAACTAGGTGATGTCCATTAGAAATATTTCCTTTGAGACTTTCTCTACTATTGACTGAGCAGTCAAAATTTTGATGAGGCTGCATCTCAAAATCCCAGCCGTTGGCCTCCTCCTGAAGTGGGAGTGAAGACAGGAACTGGTTACTCTCAGCTCTCACCTTCCCCAGCCTACCTGATCCTAAATGACCGCTTCCTTTTCAGGATCAGAATGCAAAATTCCATCTACACTGGATACAACTATGTAAAACATTGCTATCATAACAAAATGTGAACAAAGATACAAAGAAACACATTTCATGTGTTTTGGTATTGATATTGTGAAATGTATCTTTCTATCTTTTTTATTTCTTGTGTCTTACATGTTTTGTGCAATAAAATACGACCACAATAGAAAATTATGTCTACCAGCATCTCTGATGAGATTTTGGTATACAAATAAAAAATGATTCAAGTGGGGTGGGTTTGATCAAAGTTGACTTGTTATAGGAAGACAAATTTCTCAAGAATCAGATGACCCTCTTCTGGTTTTCAGGGTGTTAAAATCACAAAAGGGCCTCTCTTTCTTGGGAAGAACTTTGAGGTGGCCTGGGAAAGACCAGGTACAGTTGATGGCAGGGAGGAAGGGTAAAGAATATAGGCTGCTGACTTAGTCTGACCTGATCATTTCAGTTTCAGTACCTCTAAAACCTAACATCTCCTCTGTAAATTGGCCTCACTCCTGGCTTCTAATTTTTTAAGTAGCTCCACTCTTCTCCAGCTGTAGGATCTCTCCATCTTTTGCTTTATTCCTTCTCATTTGCTCCACCTACCCCAAATCCTATCTGTTCATCATTTTTTCTAGTTGTTATTTGTAAATTTTCTGCATTGTTTTATTCTACTGCAATCACCCTAACTCATTTTCACACTATTATAATAGCCTTTTAACTAGACACCCTAACATATAAACTCTCACTCCTTCAGCCTTTTTTACATTCACAGTGACCAGATTACTCATCCTATAACACAGCTATCAGGATTCCCCTTGATTTAAAAAATTTCATGTATCTAAGGATTACAGGCAGGATAGTCAAGATTCTTCCAACAAGAATCTTGGTCACACAGGTTCTTCCAACCAGAACTTTACCTGCCTTCTCCTTTTATCCTTTTCCTTTCCATTGTCCCAAATTAATCTCCGGTCTTCCAAACACAGCCCAGTCTATGTCTTGGCTATACATTTGATTATGCACGATGTGAATTCTATCTCAATGCTTTGTCTCCTTCAAGAATAGAGCCAGAGATTTCCTTGTTCAAGAAGTCGTGGGAGGGTGGGAGGGAGATGCAAGAAGGAAGGGATATGGGGAAATATGTATACATATAGCTGATTCACTTTGTTATACAGCAGAAACTAATACAACATTGTAAAGCAATTACACTCCAATAAAGATGTTAAAAATAAAAAAGAAATCATGGTCAAATTCCAACATAAAGCCATCTTTTTCACCACTTTACCTGTGGTGGGTCTTTTCTGAGATACAGCGTAATATAGTACAAAGATATACATTGACTCTCAGCTCTGCCATTACACCAGCTGTTGGAGTGTGGACAGATGACATCACCACTCTGCCTGTGTTTTCTCATCTGCAGAATGTGGATTAAAATGTTTATCTTAGTTGCAGTATTTATCTCTGTGTGGTTATTTTTATTCATTGCTCCTCTCCCTCCATTATAAGTTTAAGAAGCCAGACATGTTGTCTGTTTTGTTAGTTGCTTTTTTTACTCCTGCATCTAGACCAATGTCTGGCACAGAGTCGGAAATTCATACCATTTGTTGAAAGAATAAATGGTTAGGCACCTAGTAAGGGCTTCATGAATGGTGGCCGTCATCATCATCATTTGTCATACAGCATCTTTTTTTTTTTTTGGTATTAGTACTCTTTTATTTATTTTATTTTTTAATTTTTAAAAAAAATTTATTTATTTATTTATTTATTTATTCTTGGCTGTGTTGGGTCTCCATTTCTGTGAGGGCTTTCTCCAGTTGTGGCAAGCGGGGGCCACTCTTCATCGCAGTGCGCAGGCCTCTCACTTTTGCGGAGCACAGGCTCCAGACGCGCAGGCTCAGCAGGTGTGGCCCACGGGCCTAGTTGCTCCGCGGCATGTGCGATCTTCCCAGACCAGGGCTCGAACCCGTGTCCCCTGTATCGGCAGGCGGATTCTCAACCACTGCGCCACCAGGGAAGCCCCATACAGCATCTTTTTAATGTTGCTTGGCATTGCTATTTATTTTTTATGTGAAGGCAGGATTATATTATTTCTCCTTTATAGGTCCTTAGTAACTAGTTGGTGCTTGGGCCTATGCAGAAATATACCATAGCTAATACTATGCAGGATTACATAGATCGATTATTTGGGGACATGAGAGTTTGAGAATAGAATCAAAGCTTATTCAGTGGCATTTTTTTCCCCTAAAGACAACATATTCACATCTTATAGCAAATAATCCAAGCAGAGATTATCATCTGCCCATGGGCTCTTCATGCCACACATATTTACTTTTTTAGCAGTTATTTTTAATTGTTTTCTCTTCCCCTACAAAGCCCATAAAATAATAATTTGTCACATTTTAATAACACCTCAGAGAAAATAATTTTTGACTAACACAGGAGAGTTTTTTTAAAAAGTCAAATTTACAGGCATGTATGTGAGAAGAGGTGATGCTGTTGGTAGGATTCTACAGTGACATTTTAATGGCGCTCTGAGAAATCAATTCCAAACATCTAACCCCACTCCCAACCTATCCACCTGCACAGGATAATTTTGTAGCCACTCAGCTGATCAGTTAGTCTTACCTCATACAGTATTATGTCTTTTGGAGGAGTAAGGTTTCATCTTCCTCAGTCAGTCATACCACAGCTTGAAAGAGTTTATTCTATTCAACCTTTCCTATGCAAGATTTGATAAAGAAAAATCAGGGAGAGCATGGCCAGCCCTGGCTCATGGAGTTGATTGCTTCTGTATCAAGAAGATCTTCAATGCACCAGAAACTTACAAAACCTTTCTACACGCCTAGTTAAAACTGAGACTATTCATCAACAGTGACACAAAATAGGTGTCATTATCCCCATGTGCAGACTGAACTACTGAGGTTCAACGAGGTTAACCCACTTTTCAAAGTCCTGCTCATAATCTGAAGGCCTTTATTCAGTTATGAAAAATCAGGCACTTGAACAAGTTAGAATCAATTACTGGCTTTAAATAATTTCTTTTTGTACATTTTCTTACCGGTGCCTGTAAAATCATCTGCGTTGGTAGGAATTAAAGAGTATTCACATCCCTCTACTAGGTGTCTCTTTCTCCAAGTGCAGACATGCAGAGGGTGAAGAAAGGAAGAAAAAAAAGAAGTATTTGATCAGTAATCATAGTGATACTGGCCTACCTATGTGCTTATTTGATAATTTTGACTGAATAAATTTCAAATAGTTCAGGGAGAAGAAAGTTATATTAACAGGAATTTGACATTAAATCTCTGGTAATATAGTCTTGAAAACTGAATAATATCCTTATCATTCCTTTTTTCATAAAAAAGCAAAATTCAAAGAATATTTTGTTCTTAAATCACAAAATTATGGTTCTGAAATTCAAGCATGTATAATTTTGATGTGCTCTCTCTATTATTTTTTGTAACTGTTACATAAATATAGATTTAGAATATTGTGATTGAAATTCCCAGAGGGGATTTTTGTGAAACTTAACAACAAAATGTAGTTGACACTCGTTCTGTGTTACCCTAGGGCTACGGTTTTGATCACAGTCTGCGTGGATTCATTCCTGTCGGGACAATGAATTTTATACTCATGTCATAGGTAAATTTTACAATCCTTTTGCCTTTTTAAAGTACAAATGAAGGAAGAACAAATTCAGTTAAAATATTTCAATCAAAAGGTAAAGAAAATAATAGTATCAAACAGATATAACATATAGACCAAAATCAGTCCCCTTTCAATTCTGATTGCCTAATTAAATACATTGTAATGCTAATATTAATGTAAATACACGCACATTTATACAATTACAATTATTTTTAACATTAAATTTATCACTATAAATAGAAAATAGGAACAAATGAGCTAGGAATTTATCAATTGCTCTGTAATCATAAGAAAGCAGGGGCTATTTTGCTACTAAATCATATAAACAGGACAGTCCATTATATATCATCTTTGAGTTTTAAAACATTGTTAAGTCCTGATTCCCCTTTGCACAGGTATAAGACACCAGTGACAGTTGCTTTGAATTTTTTAAAAAAGTACATTCTGATTGTAGGTTCCCAAGAAGGTTAAATATAAATTAGTCATAAAGCCA
Source organism: Balaenoptera musculus (assembly GCF_009873245.2). Lineage (NCBI taxonomy): Eukaryota > Metazoa > Chordata > Mammalia > Artiodactyla > Balaenopteridae > Balaenoptera > Balaenoptera musculus. The sequence goes on along the minus strand of NC_045791.1, from coordinate 38,508,807 downwards.
ATGGAACTGACAGGAAATGATTAGGCTGTATGATTATTTCTAAATTTATAGTGTTTTAACACTACTAGTGTTTAATTAAGGAGAAAAAGGAGTCAATTTTATTTTACATGATTATATAAGACCTCAAAAATTAATGTTCTTCTTACTCTGTAATGCTGCAGTTCTAAAGCGATGTTGAAGACAACAAAGTCCTATTTGATAGTCTAGCCTTTCAGCAAAGAGCTCTTCTTCCTGTCTTTGATGTAGGAATGGTTGATTTAATCAATTATTAATCAAAGTTATGGCATTCTTCTTATATATTTAGGTAAAACTAAAAGATGCCTTTCCCAAGCCTTATTGCTTAAATAAAAGTTTAAATAGGCCGTGAAAACCCTTGACTTTGACATGGCAGATATGGCAGTGATTTAAGTTTCAGAGAGCTACTGGTCTCAACTGGGTGCTTAAATAAAAAGGTGTGTGTGTGTGTGTGTGTGTGTGTGTTCAATGCAATTTTCTAGAAGTAGATGGTGAGGATGAGCCAAAATATCCAGAGCACTTTTGATTACCTTCCCATCACAAAAGGCAGGACAGACAATCTGATTTGTTTTCTTTGCACAGGTGTTAAAGTTGACAGGAAACAGCTGAAAGACACAGCCTTGTGGTGCAAGCCGGGCAGCTGGACACTTTGTGCATGGAGAATCTCGAGCAGTTGGTAACATTTGGCAGCTTAACATAGAAAAAAAAAAAAAAATCACTGCTAGCAAAATCTCAACTGCTGCTAATTAGCAGCAATGAACTGTGGGTAGGACAGTGAGTTTTAATATGAGAAGATTTTTACAGTAACCACCACACTAAGGGGAGAAAGAGAAAGAAATGCTCCTTAGCTGACCCTCATGGCAATCCAAGCTGCATATTGCAATAATCCTGTAAATTACTATGCTTTCTTATACAGTAACTTGGAGTTAATTAGTAATTTAACATTCCTCTACACTATTAAATGTCTTTCTTGCATTATATTATGTTGTTTCATGGGCTTACCTTAACACTAATGGGGTTTTGTTATATTTTCTCAAAACAGTAACAGTAAAATAAAACTGAGCTAGAAAATTAATTAGTTATCTTTTACCTTTGATTTACCTGTTATTAACAATTAAGTGGTGGTACACGTTTTTAAAGTAGTTCTGGAGGTTAGGTTGAGATGAAGATGCTTCCAGAATATATTACAGAGGAAAAGTGAATAAAAATGAGTAGTGTACAGGCTTCAAGAGACTACAGTGCAGATGCAGAATGCAATGCAAACACGTTTCATGTTTCCACTCTGATAGGGCGGGGTAACGCTGGTGGGTGGAGGAGGGCCGAGGGAGGATAGAGGCAGAGGAGGAAAGCTTATTTAGCTACATTCACTAATTTTTAAGAGAATCTTTGCAAAGAAACATTCATATCATTCATGGGTTTACGCCATAAAATGTGAATATGCTAGAGTGAAGTAGTGGATTTTACCATACAGCCATACAGAAAAAATAAAATGCACATTTTTGTAGCTTTGTGGTTTGTAAATGCCAAAGGATTTTGTAGGATTCTGTGACTGGGGAAAAGTGATATTCAAAAATTTACATAATATAAATTAATGCACGCAATATTAACATTCAAGTAGAACCTGAGGTGAGAAATTGTGGTAATCAAAATTATTCTGATCACCTGAATGGAAAAAAAACGTTAAAATTATTAATATGTTTTTTAAAAATTTCTTAACCAGCCACCTCTTTCTTCCCCTGCAAACTTAATTTCCCTATCGAAAGAAAGCAGACAAATACAGCAGTATTACACACATGCACTTTAAAAACTGTTCTTACTTAAAATTGAAATTCTGTGTATTAAAGATAAAGGAAGTGTTTTTATCTGGCATATCAGTGATCAATGTGAACTCGAAGGTGGAACAATTTAGTAAAAGCAGGGCTTCAGAAGAAGAAAAGCTACATATGTGTACGTGGAAAGGAATGAATTCAGTACAAAACATTTCCAAAAGATTTCGTCTCTTGGGGCTCCCTCTAAAAGAGTGTCTGCTACCATTTAAAACCCTATCCTTTGCAGCTGGATTTGAACATTCCATAAAAAATTCATCTGCGCTTTAAGAGATTTCTGCTTTTCTGTCCTCTCTATTGTTAGACAAATTGAAGTGTGCACTCAGAAGGAGAGTGTCAGTGAACTGCGAATTTATTTACTCATTCGATTCTAATATTGAGAGAATCTACTCGCTCCGTTCAAAGGGTAGAGCAACAATGCAAGTGACATCAGGTCACCCAGCACTTCATAGCTACCTGTGAGATAGAATTGTTCTCCTTGCAGATAGGAAGTGACTGAAACCTCTTTTTCTCATCAATGTCTATTATGATTGATGGCTCTATGGTCACACTGAATATGCCCTTTTTAAATAATTCACAATGTCATCACCATAGTACTAGTTTATAACTAGCCTGTTATTTTTACCTTTGTTCATTCACTATCAGAAGGTTAGATAAATTAAGTACTGTGTGGATTTTGGTAGCATTATAACCAACCAAAGTACAGTGTTTATAGCCCAACAACAACAAAGCATCAGTTTTATTTTTTTTACGACACTCTGAATGTCTCCCTCTCAATAAATCCTAAAAGGGAATTCTGATAAAGCAGAAGCACTTGTAGCACACTTTAACCTGAAACCACTCTTTGGTATTAAGACATCATTAAGACTTTCAGTATTAAAAGTAGTCATGCTGTAGTGAGACAGATGAAAGTTTATCTGAATTCTACACTTATTTCAAAATAAAATATTATGTTTATTTAATGCCTCCATAATAACAAAACTTACAATTCACTTCCAAATACCTAATGCACAAATTGTACAAAAAAGCAGTAAAAGCGTATATTTAAAAAATATAATGATTAATATTGGGAGTGTACTATATGAGAAATAATATAATACTTTGATTCATTTTCCAAATTGATTCAAAATCAGTTTTGTCAGATGGACCAGCACTAGTCACTAAAACAAATAATTACAAATTATTTGTAATAACACAAATTTTTAAAAATTGTGCTATACCCTAATCATTGATAGGTCCATTATACAAATTCAAAACATCAATCAAGGGACTATATACTGCCTTAAATAATCAGAGTTGCTTTAGATTTTAATTTTAATGTTGCGATCAATAGTAATTCAAAAAATTTTATTTGTGCAAGTTTTCTCACATAGTATGAAAGCTTCGAATCCCAGATTTTTTTTTTTTTAATTTAGGTATCATGTATATATTCAACCTATAATAAATATATAACTTTTAGAGATGAACTCTGTGGTTTAATAGACTTGTGTCTTTATAAACATTTACCTTGGTGTTTTTCTTTTCAGTATCCTAAATTTGGATTCTTATCATTTGTTGATTTTACTGTTGAATTGTTTCTCTAAATATTAATATCAGGGGGAATGAAAGACTATAAACTTGTCTGGACTTAAAGTATGTGGTCAAAGTCTCAGTATGCTGTCATAAGTAAAAGAAGTCAAACTGATAGCTAATAATTGCCATGTGATCAGGAATGCTATAATTAAAAGTTCGGAGCTTCTATTCATTGATTTATGCAATAAATATTTATTGGCCACTAGGAAATGGAGAGACCTGGCTCTTGTTGGTATGAAGCTTGGATTCTACCAAGGAAGACAGACAACAATTTTTTTTTTTTTTTTAATAAATAAGGCAACCACAGACAGCAATATGTGCATTGAAGAAAATAAAGTAAGGTGATGTGCTAGAGAGAGACTGGGGTAAGCAGGTCTTAAGGGCCTTATTTAGACTGAGTGGTCAAGAGAAGCCTTCCTGTGTGGGTGATACGGTGCTGAGACAAATAATGAACAGGTACGATATGAAAAGATACGGGGCTAGATTATTCTAGATCAGTTAATCCCAGTTCCTGCTATGGAAAAAACAAGCATGATATTTCAAAATAACTAGAGTGATGAAAAGGCTGATCCAAGATGAGGTCAGGGAGACAGGCAAGGGCTGGAGCAAATGTGGCATTTAGACCATAATATGTTTGGATGATATCCAGTTGTATGCTACTTAACTTCTGGGAGCCTCAGTTGTTTTAACTTCAGTATAGGGATAGGTTCCATAAGAAAGATCAATAAGAAAGTACCTAACACAGTGTTTGGCAACTTGTAATGGCTCAATTAATGTGACATCTCTTCTTTACCATGTCTTTTGAATGTAACGTTTCAAAATTACTAAGCACAGAACTCCACGTTATCCCTACTGATATTTATTAATTCTCGTTTTTACATTAATTAAGCATTCCCATTGGCCAAGAGTAGTGAGAGCCCCATCAGAAGAATCTTTTTTAAGAGGGCCAGGGGGAACTGGTTATAGGGGGGATAAAATATGAAATTAGTATCACTTATTTAAAATGTTGGACAACTATTTTATGATAATGATGGCAAAAAATGAAAACAAGGTATTTTACTAATTTTCATAAAATATTCAGAATTTATAAAATTCAGAATTCAGTCAGACCATATATTTAAATTTTACCTGGTATTTTTATTTTTTTTTAATTGGAATATAGTTGATTTACAATGTTGTGTTAGTTTCAGGTGTACAGAAAGGTGAATCTTATACATGTACATATATCCACTTTTTTTTTAGATTCTTTCCCCATATAGGTCATTACAGAGTATTGAGTAGAGTTCCCTGTGCTATACAGTAGGTCCTTACTACTTATCTATTTTATATATAGTAGGGGGTATATGTCAATCCCAATCTCCCAATTTATCCCCCTCCTCCCCCCCTGGTAACCGTAGATTTGTTTTCTACATCTTTGACTCTATTTCTGTTTTGTATATAAGTTCATTTGTACCATTTTTTTTAGATTCCACATATAAGCAATATCATGATATTGTCTTTCTCTCTCTGATTTACTTCACTCAGTATGGCAACCTCTATTTACCTGGTATTTTTAAACAGGCTTTTTGGTGTTTATTAACACGTTGTGTTAATTCTTCCTTATATAATTATCCTTTATTACATAATATAGGATTATCTGTGACTTAAAAAATTCAGGAATATTTGAGTGGGATTTTCAGAGGTGAATGTCACCAGCCTTGACACATGAAAGTGTGTCACTTCTGAGAAGATTCACAACCAATTCCAGCCAGTTATCAAATCAAGCCACAACTGGAGATTTGAACTCTAACAACAGTATCGAAGAGTTATTTGTTATATTATGATTAAGATGTTGGCATTTGATACATCCTACTATCTACAACAGCTCTACATATAACCAGGGTTCTAATTAAAATTGAAAAATAAGTTTATGGTTTGGGAATGCAATCAGACTGGGGAAAAAAAAAATCAAAGTCTTGAGTAAGAGGACTCACTGCACTAAGTAAATTTTTTCTAGAATGAAAGACAACAGATACTCCATCATTTCTAACACTCTCTTCTCTTAGATATAGTATAGCATATTGTGGTACAGTATATTATCAAATCTGGTTACTTATTATTGTGTGGATATTGGAGTTAAGAAAGATTGAAGAGATCATCTTTCCAAATCCTCACTTATCACACACTTTTCTAGGAATATAATAAACATAACAAATAAAATCCCTACCCACATGAAGCTTGTCATTTGAATTAAAAAGATAAATCCAATAAAGGTGACTTTTCTAACCCTCTCCATTTCCCTCAGCTAAAAATGGAAAATTGGAACAAGAGTTCAAGTCTTCAAGCTTCTGATTTATTAATATTTCTAGTACTCCAGTCCTGGGAGTCAGAAGGATTATTCCAGTTTTCTATTCACTGACAAATACTTTAGAAATACTTTAGAAATGACCTTTGTATATAATGTATTCATTAGCTTACATCTAAAAAATAATTGTTCAGACCAGTAGTGTTTATCTTCTTTTTGTCTTTTAATGGGAATGCAGTTCTCAGATACTAACAACACCTTTTAATTTTTCATATGAAGAAGGCAAGAAACATAGACTTAAAAGAGAACTCGCATGGTCTAATGATGTCCCACAGAACAATGAAACAAAGCTGTTATTCAGGTTAAGTTATATGCAGAGTAATCGAACTAAGTTGGTCTATGACAACTTTCCAAATAAAACTTCTAATTCAAATTTAAAAAAAATGTTCTCATTACAGTAATACAAATTTCTCCAAGCTTTGAGAGCAAATGAGGTGGCATTAAAATTAGTATTCAAATTTAGTAAGTTATTTCTTCCTGTTACTTGATATTGTATATTCAGCCCCCTATAAAATACTTTTGTCTACAAAATATTTCCAAATGTTGCCAGTGTTTCTCTCACAGACTCTGCTCCAATTCTGCAACCACCAACTCTTGTTTAATCTGTTGAGCAGTATCTTGTCTGAAGCTCCTCCAGTCACGTCAGTTCTTGCTGTACTTGCCTCCACTGTATTGGGCATTGCAGTTATCACCAAGTCACCACCAACACAGCCATCTCTACAAGATCCTTGTTGTTTAATCTTCTCAACTGAGTACCACATTGATTCCTACTGTTCCTCTAGGAATGACAGCTCACATTTGGTGGTTTTACTGTTCTCTTTCAATGCCAAAAGTGATTTGGTTCCAGTGGACAAATGGTATATTCTCTTAGGTGTTAATATTCTTTTAGGGGGTGTCCTTGAGTGGTACTGATTAGACTCCAATATTATAAAGCTACAACTCTTAATTTACTTACCAACACTCTACCGTGTATATGATCATGTCTTAATGAGTTAATACTTATACTACAAAATTATTACTCCTTTTTGAACATCTAGGTAAATTAGGTCAGACTTATACTTAGCTCCTTATCAATGGACTCAAACGAAACTCAAATTAAGGTTTTAAAGAATCTTAGAAATGCAATGTGAATAAAGGATAATGTTTTTAAACAGAAAATGAAAGGCTAAGCATCATTGCCAACTCATTAAGATTTCTTTCTAAATACCAAGACAAAGAGCAAAGGTCAATACTCGGGTATCCATCTTATATTTCTTTATCCTGCGTGAGTAATTCTCTAGTGACTTCTAGATGGTCTACATATTGGTGGGATATTTAGCTATTGGAGGACATTGATTCTGCCAAAAGTTCAGGCTTTCTAATAACAAAGTTTGTGCTTACATGAATTACTTCTCTATCCCAAAATTGCAGGGAGAAGGAGCACTCATTTTATCTTTCCCCTTTTTGTCTTTAATGGATAATACCTGAATTTTTGTATTCTATTGACAGTGGAAAATATTTGAAGCCAAAATGTTATCTTACTGTTACTAATATAAAGGGGGAAAAAAACAACAAAAAGTGCAAACAATCAAAAAGAAGACTAACTTTATCATTGCTGTTGGCTGATGGCCTTGTCTGATCTAAATACAGTAAGAAGCCCTGATCTAAGAACTGACTAGGATTACACAAGAGTTTTATGGATGTGACTGGAGTGTGAGAATTCCACATTGCTTGTACATGTGTTTTAAAGGATTGATCTTCTACAAAAACAAAATAGAAATAAATTACCCTTATCCATACGAAACACATTATGAGCAAGATTGGTTTCCCAAAATCCATGTTAGATGGGATTGTGGTGTCTGAATGGAAGTCTTTACTTTATGAAAATTATAATTATTTTGATTTTTGTCCACAATCAGCTTGAAATGTTGCAAAACTCTGCAGGTGCTCGCTGTTATAACAAAACCATGGGAACAGATGGTGCAAGGTACCAGGCCAGCTCAAGGGATTAAATGTGAGGCTTTTGAAATTTAAAATTGAAGCTGGGTGATCTTGGAAAAGTGTGCCTGCCAAACATCGTTGCTTAAAAAAATAAAAATAAAAAAAAATTATCCAAATTCTCTTGACAAGCTTATTTACATTCAAATGACTGGGAAATATTAAGTAGTTATAAAGTACTCCTGGCAGGGTATGGCCTAACTGACCACATTAAAATATGAAATGCTCACTTCCATTATGGTGCTAAGGCTTTGCCTGCAGTGACCCCCCTCTTAGGTTTAGTTCCTAATGGGAACCAATTTCTTTGGGCAAGGTGGTACATTTTAGGTGCTAAAATAAAGGTAACCTAAACGCTATCTCTTTTAACTAGACAGAGTGAAGTACCTTGGTTGAATCGTTGAGGATGATTTAAAGATTTACATGAATTGCTGTTGGTAGAATAAATGAGAAAAGCAAAGTTTCAAAAGTTAAAATGGTCATAGATTTACTTGTCTTAAGAACTAAACCCATGCTAAAAACATATTAATGAAAACTTTTAAAATATCAAAGTTGTTATTTTTGTGTCCGCACTCTATTTTTTATAATAAAATAATGCCTTATAATACATATTAGCACATCTGAGCAACTGCTATGTAACATGAAATGTGTGTTATATTAACTTTAATGCTCCCGAGTTTTTTTTTTTTTACAAGGTAGATACTATTATCTGTATTTGCAGATGTAGAAACATTCTACATTACTTGGCAATAAGGTTTGTAAAACTTGTTTATAAGACTAGGTGAGTTTGGCTTCAAACATCTTTTTTTTTTCTTTTCAATTTGCCAAAAGTATTTGTATCATCTCATTTGATCCCATCAACAATACTTGAGGGACTTCCCTGGTGGTGCAGTGGTGAAGAATCCGCCTGTCAATGCAGGGGACATGGGTTCAATCCCTGGTCCAGGAAGATCCCACATGCCGCGGAGCAGCTAAGCCCTTGCGCCACATCTGCTGAGCCCGTGCGCCTAGAACCCGTGCTCCACAACAAGAGAAGCTACTGCAATGAGAAGCACCCACACCGCAAGAGTAGCCCCCATTCGACGCAACTAGAGAAAGCCCATGTGCAGCAATGAAGACCCAGTGCAGCCAAAAAATAAATAAATAAAATAAATAAACTTATAAAGAAAAAAAAAACAATACTTGGAAGTGAATGCATAGGTGATAATACCCATTTTATAGATCAAAACAACAGAACTTTTGAGAGGGACTGAGAATTGCAGCATTTCACATGACCATGAAATGGCAGAGCCAGGCATAAAGCATGGGTTTCCTGTACCGTGTTCAGTATTATTCACATTGACTGATTGATTGGGTTTTATAACCCCGGAGTAGAATGAGACATTTGAGGATGTGGGTGCATGTAGTTTAGTCTTTATTGTTTCCTCTGAAAAAAAAACAATCCATCTAGTGGCTTAGATCATCATGTTTCTTCTTTTATGGGTTATGGCGTTATTCATGATCATGGGTTAGAATTCTTTTTATCTTCTCTAGGGGATTTGAGGCTTATAAGAAGTTAAATGAGTCAGACCTATATGCAAGATATTGGTCTAGGCATTTGAGACATAGAGCCTGACATTAGAATAATCATAATCTAGTTAAATTGTATAATACATCAGGATTTTACATGTTTGATTTCATCTAATCGCTTTAAAAATATGTTGAGTTAGTATTGTTATTCCTATTTTAAATATGAAGAAATTGAGGCTCTGAAAGATTAGCTTATTTTCCTGAAGCCACAAAGCTGAAACATGGGAATGCTGGAATTCATGTACAGGTCCAGTTGACTAAACCCAGAAGGGGACTGAGAATGTACACAATTGAGATGAAATGTAGAAACTGGGATAAAGAGTCAGAATTGGAATGTAAATGAGGTGATATGAAAACACTCTGATTGGAGGAAGTTCTCATTATAGGCGGAAACGTTTGGGTTGAGTTCTTGAAGGGGGATTTTGCATCATAGACTAGGGAATGAATGGAGTTTAAGCAAGGGTAGTGTCAATAAAGCCATGGAGTCATGAAAGTTCATTCTACATTGAGAGAAAAGTGGAATGTGAGTTTGGAAATCCTCATAAGAGAAAAAACAATCAAAATGATAAATACAGAGCACATTTGAGGAGGGAGAGGTTCAAGGTCATCTATTTATTTTGGATTTGAGAAGGCTATTATAAATGCTGAGGTAAGTGGAGACACTGCAGAGCTGAACCATCTGTCTTTGCATACATTTCTCTCAAGTACCTAATGAAATGTTTCTAAAGCTAAGCCTTAGATTACACAGGAAGGCTTGGATATATTCAGAAAAAAACGTTTACATTGTTTATGAGAATGTGTTTTTCCTTCTTAAGGTTTACAACATTTTTCTTTTCTACTATCTTCTTGACTCATTCATTGTGAAAGCCAGAGTGCTTTTTCATGAAGAACACAATCTTTATTCCAAGTTTTAAAGTCCTATACATTATACCTGTATCTTGATTGAACAGAGAATTGAATATAAATAAAATCCATTATGTTTTATAGATCTTTGATGAAGATTTATTCAGGGTAAGAGTGTGACTTTTATTCATCCACTATTAGTGGGTGAGTTTTTCTAGTGTCTGGAATATCAGTGACCATTTTGTACTGATTAATGGTGTTAAAATAGGAATACATGTAGTGGAGACTTGCTTTTCTCAGTAGACCTGGAAATGGAACGCTTGCCCGGCTTTATGTCTCTCTACTTTGCCTCTGTTTGCCTACAGGAATATTTCCAATATCCCTAAAAGTTGTGGCCATATTTGCAACTGCAAAACCAAGTATAACTTTGCTAAATTTGTGGTTATCATCCATATAAATATGAGAATAGCTATAGAAGAAGCCATTACAAACAGTTTATAAAATAAGATTAATTGCTGTGCAATCTGTTACTTTTAACCACCTTCCTAAAGAAATATTTTTGCCATTGACCAGGTCACTCATAAAATTTCCTGGTTATTCATCAGCATTTTAGCAACTACAATTCCTTATAGACTTTAGAGGAAGAAAACCATCTACTTCTCCTTATTCACTGAGACACGAAAATGAGTCAGCTCACAAGCACTTAGAGAATAATAGACTCAAAGTAAAGTGAGGCAAAGACTGTGTTCAGATTGTGTTTCAAGAATTTCACTAACATTCATTGTAACTATTATTTCATAGAGGAGCGTGGGGTGTACAGGCTTTCTGTATATTTAGAAAAAAATCAAAACTTACTACAACTTTTTTGAGAACATTTAAGCACAAGAAAGAAGGCATGTACTTTTCACTCAGACATGAACTTGATAAGCAGAGTTGTGCCACGCTGAAGAGGCCGCAACAATACCTTCAATACCAAAGCATCTTACAAATCCAATATTACTGGCCAATCTTTGCTTGCACCTTTGTTAATGTGCTAGATAACCTATTCATTATAACTTTATTACTCGTATGAAAAAATATGCCTGGAAAACAATTTAAGCATTTATTAAGGCACTTTATTTACTTTCATCACAGTTTTTCCCCCTAAGAGTTTATGTTCATTGACTAAATATGTTACAGTGGAAAGACTCTGGAAGCCACAGTAAGTTCATTGTACAGTTAAACCTTATGACCTTGGAAAAGGAGAACCAGCAGCTGACCTGATGGTATCAGATGTTAAAGGCCTGGGAGGACCTGACAGTGGCAGAAAAAAACAGGTTGATGAGGATTTGTGCCATTGACAGCAATTTGATAATAATAATTGACCGACTCACTTTTCTTCCTCCTTTTATATACCTGATCTAGCTTGTCTTAGTAAAAATTTTGAAGACTTTCATTAGGTATTATGGTTATAGAGATGGAATAAACAAAAGTCTGCCAGAATCAGACCAAACCTTTCTGCTTTGCACACCAGACACTTGATTAGGATGTTTTATTTGTCAGGTACAGGCTGACAGGCAGAACTGATTTAAATTAACTAGAAAAGGAAAAAAAATGTGGCAATCTAAATTTTAAAAGGGGGAATTTATAGCAAAGGCCTGTGTCTTTCTCCTTGTGCTGTGTCATTGAGCACATATGGCTCTTTATATTAGCCTGCCCCATGACAAAGCCAGTGTTTATTCTGGCTGATGCTTAGAAAAAAAAGGTGAGCTTCAGAATAAAAGCATGAGGGACTAGGTCGAGACATTAATTATAAATGTACAGTTCTTAGAATGTTTTTCTTCAAAACTTTACTCTCTAGTAAGATTTTCCCCTTATATTAAAAAATAATATAACTTGTCATCCGAGGTCCTTTATTTTCTAAATAGAAAGACAATGGCTTCACTAAAATATATGTTGAGGCCAAAATTCCATTAACACTATAGCCAAGTAAAATATTATCCAGCTTGGGAATACTGTAGCACATCAGAATTATAGTTTCTAGCATTTTGATACATAGTAATGATTTTGGTGTGAAAGAATATATTATTCTAAGGAAGAAAAAATATATTACTTTGGTTGCATCCAAACTTTAAAGCATTTCTCATTTAAAATTATCCATCTTTTTTCAATTTAGAAAGAATTTGGTTCAGTTGAGTCCTATTTTTGCAATATCTTAGGATTTTAAAATATCACCCTGTTTTGAAATGTAAATTAGCACACATTGATAGGAGAGGAATGGATTATGAGTTATATATGGGCCAAAACTCTAATATCCAAACCATATGGTTCTAATCCAAATTGGAGTATTTCTTTTTTAGTGGAAATAATTGGATTTATTCTGAATCACTGAGACATTATCCATTTAGTTTTCAGGGAACTTTGAAAGTATCTCAATCTAGATGAAGAAATAGACAGGTAAGTCATTTCCCTCCTGTCAAACTGCTAATGAAAGGCATAGCTATAACACAGGCTATCACAAAAGAGAAAAAATAATACCCTTTTTCATACCTCCTCCCCCACAAAGTGTATGGCATATATGCCTCAATTCCAGAGGTAATAAATAGAATTAATAGTTAAAGCAGAGTAAAAGTTGTACATCAAAGATGAGCCATTTCCATTGCAAATAAGCCCAGAACAGACAGACATTGACCATTTCTTATCATGGGGTAGAAAGAGTCTTGCAGATTCTCTATAGAACACTAACCTAACAAATAATTCAGATTACTTTTACATTATTCAACTAAATATTTGCTATGAAATAAATTAGGGTTTAAAGGAACTAAAGGACATTTGCAAATGCCTATGTTTTAATGTGTATGATACATTACAGAATTTACAGTCTTCACAATATGTTAAGTTTCAATTTCTACTGAAGTAAAGTTGTCTTAAAATGATTTAAATTATATAATAATAATGAATATCTGACAATATTTAGGGCCTAAGTATTATATTTTTCTGAAAATAAAACAAATTCCACCAGTGCATTTCAAAATCAAATAAAGGAGACTTCCTCTTTTAAGAGAGAAGAAAAATAAAATGCCCCTCTTTTCTTAGAAGTAACATCAAAACAACAAGGAGAGCAAGAAGCAGAAACATATTCTTCCTTGACAAAACTAGGAGTCGACTATAACCTCAAACTACAGTTTGTGAAGAAGCACTGCTAAATAGAAGAAAAATCAAACAGTTATGTGACGATGCTGTCAGAAGAGGTCTCTGGTTACAAATCTCAGAGTGACAGAGCAGGGTTCTCTCAAAAAAGAGAGAGGTTTACACCGAAGAGCAAATCAAACAAACTGCAGCTTGGAGTAATGGAATGATGGAATGGGTGTGCGCTGCAAGTGGTAGTCAGCACCTATGCTGGCATGAAAAGGAAGCACAGACATAAGGGATGAGTCTCACGGAGAACTGTACTTTCAAAAGCACTGTGACAGTGAAGCAGAAAAAGAGAAACGCTGCATTGGAAAGAAGGTTATAACTGTCAGTATACGTGGCTAGAAAAAAGTAAAAGTAAAAAGCTTGTGTCATAAGGAAAATCCCTGCTATTCTGGAACATGGCCCCTTCTCTACATAGACTCCCTCCAAACAGCCTCTCCAGGAACAATTCATTCAAAAATGAATATAAAAAACAAATGAGCACAGACTGTAGAGTAATAATATTTATAAAATAATATTTATAAAATATTTATATAAAGACCCTGCAAAGAAAAAAATAGGAGAAAGAACAAAAGACAATGGCACATGGAAGACATATGCTGGGAAACCATTTTTATAGAGCAGACAAAAATTGCAACAAAAACATTGCTCTGAGTTACATAAATAAATGTAAACTTTTATGAAGTATTTGCCTTTATAAACTAAGAGTCCAAAATAGATGTACAAAAGCTTAGGAAAGATGTAATTTAAAATTAAAGCTAACCATGAGCTGGTAGTAATCAGGAGAGCAAAGATTGTAAAAAGTGTGATGTATAATTGAAGCCCATAGTGAAAGCAATTCAAAGGAGATTTTCATTTCTGAAAAAAAAGCCCCCCCCCAAAAAAACCCCATGATAACAGGAAAGGCATAGTAGACAGGAGTTAAAAGAGTTTTGAAATAAAATGCAAATAAACAAGGGTTTTAAAAGATTAGAAAAAATGTATATAGTCATAAAAAATGGCTAACTCATATTTGATATTCATGAAGATGACAAAAACAGAAAAAAACATGCTTTAAAAAATTCCAGAAAATCTGACTCTATAAATTAAAATGGCATATCTTATTGTAAAAAAAAAAAAATGATACAAAACAATCAATACCCAGACACAGCCTAGGAAAAAATTAATTAGTGAAAACAACAACAATATCAACCCCTGGCATGCAACATAAAAATGAAAAACAATGACCATCTCTTAAATATCTCTTGGGACAATGAGAAAATCAAAGCAATAACTTAAAAATATCTAGTAAATAATGACAATGTAAACTTACACATCTGAACTCTATGGTCAATTAAAGTGGTGCTCAAAAAACTGTATGCCTTAAATATTTATATTAAAATACAAGTAAGAATAAAAAGGAAAGTAAGACTCAACTAAAGAAGTTAGAAGAATGAAACCAAAGTAAACCCTAAGAGTCATGAGGAAGGAATCAATAAAGAAGAGAGCAGAGATTAACATTATAATACAGGAAAAAATTCAATAATGAATCTAATAGTTCTTTTATTTCAAAAAGAACCAACAAAATATAAACATTTAGCCAACCTAATTAAAAATAAACTGACAAAACATAGATATACATGAAATGAGAGATGAAATTCAAACAGAAGTGATAGAGAAAATTAATATAAATAAGTAATATTTAAATGTGAACTCAGAAAAAAAGTATATCTAAGTAGACAAATAACATATAAAATACAGAAATTGTGGCCAAAGAGCTATCCCCAGATGAGTACCAGGCTAAGTTAGTTTCACAGAGAAATTATACCAAACCTTAAAAAGTCAAAACTCAAATGAACCAGCTGTTCCAGGATATACAGAAAAAAAATCCATATTCTCATAAGTGACATACATCTATATAACTGACATAAATAACACACAAAAGAGTGTACAAAACAATCATATAAGATGAATATTGGTATAAAAATCCCGAATAAAGTATTAGCAAATAGAATTTAATTGTACAGTTAGATTACTACCTCAAGATGGACCACATTCTATCAAACAAACAAAAGATCTATCTATAAAAGGACTATGAGAAGATATACTAGATTTTTAAAATAATCTCATAGCAGTAAAATCATTTCTATTTATGTAACAGAACTCAGAAGACAAAAATGAAAATATCAAAACTATAAATACATAAGCAATAGGAATATTCTGCATGGCAAGGTTCATAATAAATAAAATCAAAGGAAAACATTGTAACTTAACACACAAAATTTTTAATTTCCATGATATGAAAATCAAGTCCAGACTATCAATAAAAAGGTCAACAACACAATAAAATATTTTGTACCTAGTTAATAAAAAAAAAAAATTATCATGTAAAAAGTTGTTTCAAAATCACTTCCCATGAGAGAAATAAATATAAAATTGTGAGAACCATTCTTCATATACAGTTTGGCCAACTCAAAGTTCTGCTGTAAGAAGTTACAATTCTTTAAAGAGTACTGTATTTCAAATTTAAAATGGACACACCCTTTGACCAAGTAATTCTACTAGTAGGAACTTACCCTAATGTTATAGTTACACGTTTATAAAGCAATCTTCCTCCTTTGAGATTCGTGCAATGTTGTTTGTAGCTGCTCAGGAAAGATCCCTTGAAAGGAACTTTTTTCTCCTCTTTTTCATATTATTTTCAAAAACTGACTAGTAATGGTGGTTTGTGAAAGGAAAGTGTCATACTGAGTATCTGTAATCGAGTTGTCCAAGAAACAGACACTGAGACAGAAAGAGCAAAAAGTGTTCTTGGGGGTGAATATCAGGAAGGGAGTAAAGAAAACAGAATCGGGCAGAGGTAGGAATTTCAGTCTAGTCACAGAAATTACAGAGGCTTTACCTAATTGTACAGGAAGCTCTGGAACTAAGATGGCTCTTCAGATTTTCTCAACTCGACACATAGGGGCTGGGCTGGGTCTGTATAGCCCTGGCCTCAACCAGTCATAAGATGCAGTCTGCCTTTGGGAGGTGTGACTTTTTGAGCTGGGTGGCTCTCTTTAGCTGAGGACAAGCCCATGAGAAAAACTCAGTGGAGAGAGCTTTTAGCTGCCAACATTCCCAGAAGCTTTGAGGATGAATGTCTTAGCTCCAGCAAAGGGAAGGCGGTGGAGGGTGAGATCCAGCACATCACAACAACTACTACACTGGCAGATAGTAGGGAGACGGAGATTTTCTTTTCATTCCAAGTCCTTCTGTATCTTTTCAATTTTGTGTTGGTATCACAATATATATGTTCACATAATACTTATTCAAAAACAAACAAAAAACAATTGAAAACAGCAACCACAAAACAAATGCAATGAGTGAAAGGAATAATTGAAGCATAACTGTCAGCCAAAGAGATACAGCAAAAATCATCTGCAAAACACCATTTCCCCCAAGCTGTTCCACAATTCTCTCGTCTTGGCAAAATTATGGTGGGAAAGAATATGGGGTGTTATATTCAGTAACAAGCAGAACATCATCTGAACAAAGTCCTGTTTGAATGCTTGACAGTCTGCTTACTTCATCAAGTCTTTGACAATTGTTAGGCTTCAGCCTACATGGGGCCATAATCTCAAGGACAATAAATTCAACCATACCTCATATCCCTGTCATCTGTGGCCACTGCCCAAAACTTCTGACCCTTCTAATCAGTAATAATCTTTCCCATACTTCTCTGCATTGCTTCTTCTTTACTTCTACCCACTGTCTACATTTCTCCCTACCCTTTCATCTGAATTCCTCTTGTCTCAGTCTATGTATATAAAAACTCCCTTTCATCCTCAATCTTTTCAAGAAGCATCCCCTCCACATCCATAAATTTAATAGGAACCCTACTCTTTTTTAAGTACTGCACTTCCTCAGCAGCCTACCTATGCAGATGCAGCTCTTCTTGCATAGGTAACACCCGGAGGGAAGTGCAATTGTACAACCGGGTAGCCATTTGACACAAAATACCTGTTTCATCTTCCTCATTGCTCCTTTTGTGGAGGGAGACATCTAGACCATTGCTTTGTCACGTGTGTAAAGCCCACCTTCTTCTTTTGAGCTTCAAGCCATCGAGCTGTACCATCTCTTTCCCCACTTGTACTCTTTCTCCCAACCTAGCTGACCTGGACTACATGTCCACTAACACAAAAACACCCATCTCCACAGAAAGAGAGAAGGCAGCGAGAGCAATCTCCATTCCTGAATTTGTAGCTCTTGGGTTGAACTCCTTGAGAGGTCCAGTTATCTTGCCAGTGCATGGATTCCACGAGAAAATATTGTATTCCTTACAGGTAATTATTTTTAGTTCTTGTGGGAAAAGTACTTGCCATAGGGAAAAACACACTGGCTACTTGGGAGTCAAAATAACTGTTTGTCCTAATATTTGTACTTGAATCATATTATTCAAGTTTCCTTGTGTCTTTAGGTCTCAGTTTTTCATCAACAACCCCTTTAAAAACAGTGTGGTGCAGTGGATAGAACCCTGAATTAACGGCCAGTAACCAAATTCTTTTTCCTTGTTAATTTGTTTCATTTTAGGAAAGACAGTTAACCTCAGAGAGTCTTAATTTCCTCCCATTGGAGATGACCAAAGTAAGTCAAAGAAATTCAGTAATAAAAATAAATAAATGAAAATAATTGATAGACAGTCAGAATTTTGGCACATGGTTGTGGAAAATCATTTACCCTCGTTTGTCTTATGCGTTGGATAATTTGTGTTCACTCTTCTTTTATTCAGGGCAGGGAAGCCCTTTAAATGAAACCTGGCATAGGACCCCATTTCTAAAATTAATATTTATCATTATAGGATAGTGTTATAACTTATAAGTGTTATTAAATGATGCCAGAAATTATGTCAGCCTGTAGTATACATTAATAAACTGGCAATGCTACTAACTATTATTCCATAAGATGGTATAGTTTCAAATAGTACAATAATATGGTATTTCCAATTCTTTGAGCAGTAAACTCCATGAAGCATAAACTGAATTCTTCTCTGTAATAAAGTTCCAATATATTAATAAATTATGATTTAGTGAATTATGTTTCTTATGAAATGAAGTATGTTCACTCTTCTCTTAATCCACATATTCCATTCTTCTGACTCCCT